>NC_079496.1:53002750-53128702 GCF_030052815.1 Hevea brasiliensis
TATGTGAGGGGACCAATTTTCAGCAGCCTTGATAAATGAGAATAGGTTGAGTTTAATTGATATTAAAACTTTCCTATGATGATATTTGGCTGTATATATGATGGCTATGATGATTGGATATGGGTTTACATGAATTGAGAAATGTTAAGTTAGGGTTTTGACCTAACTTTGGGAATTTTGTGTGTGGCTTGGAAATTGATGATATTGAGATGAATTCTTGACTATTAGAAGTGCTATGAATGTCAATTGAAATTTGAGAGTTGGGAGAAATTATTATTGAGAGTACCGAATTTCCATGTAGGTTTTGGGACCCATGAGTCCAAAGGTGGTTTTTTGGAGCCATAAGTAGAGTTGTGTTACTCTAATTGGTGTGAGGCCAATTAGAGATAAAACTAGGTCACAATGCCCATATTTCATGAAGAGATAATGCTCAAAACTGTTCCTAACTTGACCTAAAAATTGCTTGAATCCTGCAATCCTATTCGACCTAGAAAAATGACCAAATAAATAGAAAATGTTCAAATGGCCATAACTTACTCTAGAAAGGTTAGAATGACCTGATTCTTAAATCCATGGAAAGATTAGACATAGTAGAACAACTTTAATGAGGAGAAATTTAAATTCTGACCATAACTAAGTCAAATTGCTAACCAAAATTAGCATATCAAAACTACTAAACTAAAACGCCTGTAAATTCTGACTTGAACTTATCCGATCGGGCTTTGGCAAAGGTCATAACTTAGTTCACAAAACTGCAAATATAGTGAAACTAAAGCCAAAATCAATATAAGACATAAAACTACAACTTTGGTGTTTTGACCAAAACCCTGAACTTAAGGAAACTTGGTCAATTTTCTAGACGCTTTAGCATGCCAAAACTTGAAATTGAACCAAATAACCACTTGACGCTATAACAATATTTATATCACAACTTTAGTAGAAAACTCCAATTGGGATGAGCCAAACTGTTATGGAAACCTAGGAAATAGAGCTCCAACTTTTATTCAGGACTTTTCTCAAATTTTGATTGTAAAAACTCTAAAATAGGAGACAAAGCAATCGACTAACCTGGAATCCTGAAGGCACAGGGTACATGGGTCCAGGCAGTTAATTAGCTATAACTCATTATATATAACTTGAAAAATTAAAATTATTAAATATGAGTGGTCCTAAGACATAGGGTAACAACTCATATGAAGAACATTAGGCCTAAAAATGGCTATAACATGCCCAAATAATTGGACAAAATTGGACTCTGTATCCTACTGGTTTTGGAACCGAAGAGATGATGAACCGCTTTGGTTATTTGACTATAAATTGAGTTCTAAAACCCCAAATAACATGATTCCAAAAGGAAAATGAAGATAAGACATAGAGGAACAACTTCTGTGAAGGAAGTATGGCCAAACAGTGGCCATTTCTTGACCAAATTGTTAGGTGAAGTTAAGACACTATTTTTGGACCTAAAGAAAGGTTCAAGGAATAACTTGATACATGGTAGGGAATTAACCCTAATGAATTACTAAACATAAAAATAGCATGAATATATATATGTGAGACCTATTTTCCCACTACAAATTGACATGAAATGATAAGACCATAAATAATTAATAACATTTATTTACCCAATGTATACCTAGACTTATGTATATAGTTGGATCAATTGATATACCAATTAGGGAATATAGATAGCAGTACTACCCACATGAATAATCATTGATAGACAATATCTATCTGATATGGTTGTTCTACAGGTTTTATGTCTGCCCGTTGGCTATGGTGCCTGACATAATTTCTGGCCCAAATGCATGTTCGTTGCCCTTGTGCTTGACATGACAGGTGTATATATGATAGACATATGGCTGTCGAACTAATATACTTCTGTGTATCTAGTCTTTATAGTTTGTTATAGGTTACTTGGACACTAATATGAATTTAATAAAACTGAATATGAGAGAATTGCACAGAAAAGATCCTGATAATTTTAATTGCTCCCAAAGTGCATTAAGTATGTATATGACTCAAAATTTATGAAAGTATACCTAGAATCATTATCTTTTATTTATTTAGTTATTTTTATTTTAAATCATGCATCACTAAGTGTTATGCTTAGCGCGTTGTTTTTCCATTGTGTAGGTACTGGAGACCAGCAGCCACAGCAGTAGTGCTCTGATGGAGAGATTTGATTAGATTTGCTCTAGTGTGTGAGTCACCTCTACAGTCTACATTTTGGTAGGGCCCATGTATTTAGATTTTGTATTTTATTCATTGTACATAAGAAAAAGAAGTAATTATATTTTGATATTGTAAATAAATTGTAAATTTATACATCATTATGTATGAATGAAAAGAAATACATTTTCTTGAAATTATATAAGCTAATTATGTGGTGATGTGATATATGGAAAATGAAATGGATATTATATTAATTTTTAACAGGTGAATAATAAAATCTGTCAACGCTAATAAAATAGAAGAGACTCTGTTCGGGTCTCGATAAAAATAAAATGTGATATAAAAAAAAAATTAACAATATGGATAACATGAATAAATGAAGTTTAAATTAACTATGTACATAACAAGATGAGATAAGGTGCTCTGGCACTGAATGTGACACACCTTGTTTAGCTATACTATAAACGAGTGAAGGGTGTTACAATTTTAAACCTGATTAAAATTTATTCTTAATTATCTGTATTTATCCTAAATCTCATTATTACTATTAAAAAATTATCCAAAAATATTTAATTTTATATATTTTAATTAATAATCTATATAAAAAATATTTTTATTAATAATTTATATTTAAAAATTTTATAAAATATTTAAAATTTACTTATTTAAAATATAATATATAAAAAATTAAGAATATTATTATAAAAAATATATTTTATATTTAATTAATTATTTTTTAAATCTAAACTCATTTCATAATCTACTATATATTATCTAAATTTATCCTATTATTACGATTTAATCCTACTATTACGATTTAATCCAGCCGAAAACAAATAGCAGAACTATTCCATTGCCATCCTACTATCCAGCTCATTTCTATTCTCCCTCTCTGGCTAGTTAAAAAAAAAAAAAAAAGAAAGAAAATTTCTATTCTCTCTCACCTGTTAAAACCATCCTGCTATCCAACTCATTCTATCCTCTCTTCTGTTAAAAACTTCTCGCGGTTAAATAAATAATAATGATACTCTGTTTGCCGTTACTGTATAGAGTAGTACATATGGACAGAGAGACGCACATCGCACTTGGATAGATACCCATAACACACGCACACAGAGATAGGGTTTCAAATCTAATCCTCAAACCAAAGTCTTTCATTTGTTTGCTACATAGCTTCCTCAGGTTTGCCTTTTTTTTTTTATATATAATTTTCTAAGATATTCCCTAATTTAATCTCTCTCTCTTTCTCTCTCTCTCTCTCGATTCAGCTTCTTCCCATGGCGTCCAATTCCAACAAGGATGTTCCCTCTGGTATATGCTTATTTTTCTTGCTCAATTACCAGTATTTCTCGTCAAATCTGTGATCTTTCTTGCATTTTCTGTTTGGGTTTTACTTAATTTGTTAGCTACCTATTAATCTAATCCCTTTTCAAGGATTGTTTTAAGAATCTATGGATTTTTTTTTTGGTATATAATCGTAGAAAGAGTTCATTTCACTTCTCGAGTTCCAGGCCCATTACTTAATTAATGTTATCTTCATCTTCTTTAATCTTTTTTGCTTATTTTTAGCTGGACTGGTTGAGTATAGAACATTATCAAATAAGAAATTCATTCCATTCCATTATGGTTTACTGTACATGCTTTTGGATCTTACAGAAAACACTTTATTCTATTCATTAGCTTGCTATGGATGTCTCCTGCTGCATATCATAGTCAGCCTATTGAAGTCTTGTGCTGTGACTTTATTTGGGAATCAGTGATCTGCTTTATTAATTTTTCTTACATATCCTTTACCTTTTCCTAGACGAGAAAACAGGTTCTTCAGAAGGCAAAATCCCAAAATCAGAAATGTCTTCTGGGGAGTCACAGTCAGGACAAGGAAGATCTTCCCCTTCTCCAGGACCTGGATTGGCTTCCAATGTTTTTGATTTCTCAGCCATGAGTGGCCTGCTTAATGTATGTTATCCAATTTCAAATCATTGTGATTTCAAACTGCTCTTCCCAATTGCAAAAACAATGTCTTCTATGGATTTTTTTTACTAAGATTTGCTAGTTTAGATGCTTCTCTTGATATTTTCTAATTCTTGCTAGTTTGATGGGAAAGTGGAATATATATATATATATATATATATATATATATATAGAGAGAGAGAGAGAGAGAGAGAGAGAGAGAGAGAGAGAGAGAGAGAGAGAGAGAGAGAGAGAGAGAGCAGATGATTTTAGGTGTTAAAATGCGGGTGGTTTGGTTTATGGTAAGGCTGTTCGTTAGTCTATTTTAATTTGGCTGTTAGTCAGTCCGGTGCTACCCAACATTCCAGGCGAGATGCCTTTGATTTAATCATGTATTGTGCACTTGTTGCCAAGTGTTTGGCACTGTGCATGCTGGCATAAAATTGGTTCAGGCTTCCAGTTTGCTTGTTTAACATCCCTTGACATCAATATCTTCTTAATTTGCCTTTTGCTGTGGACTATCTCGAGTCAATAGATGGGACTTGATAAGAGAAGGGACATTGTGCCTTTTGCTTTTGACTATCTTTATCAATGGATGGAAATTGATGAGAGTAAAGCAATAAATATATAAATAGTAACCTATCCAATCACTTAACTTTTACTGCAAACAATTCAATTCACATACTCCTTTCTCTCATCAAGATATGTACAAAACTGACATTATGTAAACCTTGCCAATATTGAAAGGTTTATATTTTATATATGTGGGTTATAAGAATATATATTAGATAAAATATTTAGTTTAATATAAATCAAATGTCCTTGAAATAATGCAGTTATGAAAAACTCATATTATTTACATATGTAAGTAAATTACAATACATGCATATGTAAATATTTTCGTGTGTTGTTATAAATCTGTATGGATTTAGTCTTAATATTTTTTGCAAGTACACTTCTAAACATGATAATATTCCCATTTCTTCCCTCAATTCCCCTCTCTATCTCTCCGTGTTGATAAAAATATTAATTTATATTAATTGGTTATATCCTAGCAAAAATCTAATGGTATATTGTAGGTAATGCTAATTTAATTGGTAAAGTTGATTTGGCATTGAAACTAAAATTTGAAATCAAATCCAACTCATTTGAGATAAAAATTTAAATGAAAAAGAAATTTTCTTCATTCTAATGGAGGATGAGAGAAAAGTTCATGATTTTAAAATTTATGAATGGCATGCAAAATAAAGTTTTTTTTGCATTTTAAGGAAATTTTAGGTACAGTATTTTAGAATCAACCCCATCAACTCATATTTTAAAAAATCTATCCCATCAATTCTCAGAAAAGAACGAAAAAAGAGCCCTTTATGCTTTAGATTTTAGTTTTTATATGGGGTTTATTTCTTGCCAATTTTGAGTCCAAGTTGTCATGTCATAGGATTTAGAGGAACATTTTATAATAAAGTTTGTTGATTGTCTTTAAATGGTTTTAGTTCATTGTGGTGTTGGATACTTGATGCCTGTTCCTCATTTTGTGGCCCTTACGTATTTTTCTTCATGTTTAGGTTTCAAAAAAAAAAAAAAATTCCTTGATGATTCATCAATGTTTATGGTTTGTTATATATAGGACCCAAGCATCAAGGAATTGGCTGAGCAGATATCAAAAGATCCTGCATTTAACCAAATGGCAGAGCAGCTTCATAAAACTCTTCAAGGTGCAGGAGCTGAAGAGGGGATCCCTCAGTTTGATTCACAACAATACTATTCCACCATGCAACAGGTCATGCAGAATCCTCAATTTATGACTATGGCTGAACGCCTTGGCAATGCATTGATGCAGGTATATTTGGACTCTATTTTCATTTAATTCCTTTTAATGTTGTCAGAAAATGTTGCACCTCTAGTGATTTGCATTCCAAATCACTCAATCTGGATTGTTTATGTCATTAGCAATTTGGAATGTTGAAGCTAGGATTTTGAAACGCAAACAATAATGAGTACATAATCAAAATCCTAATCACACAAATTTGAGATAGTTTTGTTATTATTATCATTATTATGGTGTAAGTTTGGGGATTTTGTTTTATTTTATTTTTTTTATAGTGTTGAAGTATGTTGCATTTTTTAATTGAAATCAAATTTATCATTCTTATAAGATAGTAGAATATCTTTATGGTTATTCTTTTTCAATCCATATATTTTCTGAATTTCACTAAATATGCTATTTACATAATATATTTTGTTTCCCACTGAGAAATTCGAAAGAAATCTTCCTCTCATCATACCACATTTATAGATAAGGACATTATATGTTCCTGTTTTCTGTCCACAGTAGAGCAATTTATGCTCTAGGTAACCGAGATTGCTTTCTTTTGGGATGTGCATATTTATGTTCATTTGAGTGGTGCATGTTTTCTTTCCACTAGATTGAAATTTTAGTTGTCTTTCCTTAGGATCCCTCAATGTCTCAAATGCTTGAGAGTTTGGCAAATCCATCACAGAAAGATCAGATTGAGGAACGAATGGCACGAATTAAAGAAGATCCTTCTTTAAAACCTATTTTAGAAGAGATAGAGTCTGGTGGTCCGGCAACAATGATGAGGTTTGGATCCAAAGTAGTTTGATTTTAGTATGAAATTGTAACTTGCTTATAGGAGTGTGCTAAAAATTGGGGTGTATTACACCATTAATGATTTAATTTTGGGCTAAATTTTAGGTTGGTCATTAATATTTGGTTTGTTCCTATTTTATCTCTAAACTTTTAACTGATATATTTTAGAATGGCAAACATCCTCGTAACTTACCTCTATGTATCTTGCTAAATTGGAATTTGTACTCGCATGTGCTTTTACATCTACTTGGGTGTTATGATGACTTGACTTAAAATTTATATTTAATTGTCCATGATCTTAATTCAAGTTTTAGTAATAGTTCTACTGGATTTTTATCCTTATTGATTGATACAAAATTCAACCGAAAGTTCGTTACCAATGGTGTAATTCATCTCAAAAAATTTTATTCTTATTTGTGTAGAAAATTATTGATTTAATTCTATTCAATTGATTTATTGCTATTACATTATTAAGGGTAAATAATGCTTGCATAGGTATTGGAATGACAAAGAGGTTCTACAGAAGTTGGGTGAAGCAATGGGTCTCTCTGTTTCTGGAGAAGCAGCTACTTCTGTAGAAAATTCTGGACAAGATGAAGCAGAAGATGGGGGAAATGAAGATGAGTCCATTGTTCACAATTGTGCTAGTGTTGGTGATTTTGAGGTAGAGTACAACATGCACTTATATTTGCTTGATTGTTGGATTTGTTGTCACTTAGTAGGGTATTACGTATTGTTCATATTGGGCAATATGTAATGGATTTTTAGGGCATCAATGGAATATTTTTCATTTCATGTAAACGGAGGTGTATATCAGCTCATATTGGTTGGAAGTTGAAAGAGACAGTTCAAGGCAAGTTGCAACATAATACAATGTTGAGAATCAGAAATTTGTATCATTTTGCAGAGGAGAAACTCGCTGCTGCACTGAAAAGAACAAAAACCTACCCTTTTTTTGGAGCAGTCATTAAATCGTTTGGCATTACCAATTCACCACCACCAACACTGATAGCTATTCCCTTTTTTCTTCTTCTGACTTCCTCACTTAAATTTATGCTTCATCTCACACAAAAATGTATTGGGCTACTTGATATTTTGGGGTTATTGTTGGGGGGAGGGGGGGGTTGTTTGAAATCAACATCTTTTTTTCTGTAGCGGTTCTTTTCTTTTAAAAATTTAATTTCTGGGTATAATTATAAATATTCAGATCTATAAGATCTGTGTGCATTTTGAGGAGTTTTTGTCTACAATATATAGCGTCTACTTATTGAATTTTAGGTAATAATTCTTAATTTTTCAAATTAATCACTATATTTGGGGAAAATTAATGATGGATGACAGTGGACGTTTATTTGAAATTTTTGTATATATTATGGGTTATTTGCAATTTGTCTGCATTTACAGTTTTCATAATTTTTAGATTTTTTAATTTATCAATATAAATTAAATTTTCTGTTTAAATTATAATTTATTTAATTTTGGATTTATATTTATAAATAATATTTTAACTTAATAATTTTTGGATTTTTTTTTAATTTATTGATCTGATGCCTTACATTTTTAGTTCAATCCTTATTTTGTTGCTGATTTTAGTTATTTTACTAACGGTTTAAAAAGAAATGACGGTATTGGCTGTTGATTTGGAAGAATTCAGTCTGATTCCATTGCACCATTTCCAATTCCAATTCGGAAACCTTCCTCAAAATGGCTTCCGATTTTTTTATCTAATACCCTGTCACTCATCTTTATTTTTGTTCCTATCATAAATAGCATCTTGATGTTCTGGGTGATATTGAATTTGTTCTTGTGATAACAAGTTCTATTCTTCTTCATTATCAAAAATTCTCATCTTATATATATATATATATATATATATTTAAATTTTAGTTTTAACTTCAAATAGCTAAAGATATTCTGTGTAAATAGAAATTAAAGTTCTCTTTGTTAATCAATTAGGGTTTGAAAAATGCATTGGCTTCTGGTGCCAACAAGGATGAAGAGGATTCAGAGGGAAGAACAGCATTGCACTTTGCATGTGGATATGGGGAGGTATTATTATTTCTTATAACTCCAAGTGCGCATTTTGGATTTTTGTCCGGGAGGGGGTTGGGTGGGGTGGGAATATTTTACTACTATTGGTCTATGATATATCATGACATATATGGGAATGTCCCAAATCCAATTTAGTAAATTGATGGATTGGCATATTTGAGTATTCTGGACGTAAAAATTCAGGTGCTTAGACCTTCTATATTGCAAGGAGGGAGTGCTTAGTTGATGAATGTCTGCACTTGGAAGCTTGCAGCATGCCAAATATAATATGGCCAGTTATTGTTGATAGATTGTAGTCACAGTTGTTAAAAGCAAAAAACTCTTAAGTGCCAAGGGCTTGAAAAACTTAGGGACAAGTTGCACATGTTCTTAGGGGTTTCGCCCCCTAGACAAGGTAACCAGAGACAAAATGTCTATTAACTCATAATAAGATAGGTGTGTGGTCAAGTGAAATGCACATCTTTGAAGTAAACTGCATAATAATTTATATGAGAAAGTGTTATGGCATACAATATTAAGAAAACTTAAAATGAAATCTTAATCGTAATTGAACCTTAAATGGGCTTTGTTGGACTTAAGAAGCATAGAAATTAAATGGCAAAACTAAAATCACGCTACTTCAAAGTTTTGTGATTCACATCTCTAGGCAGGCCAAGATGATAAGGAGCTTTGTTATTATGTTGAGTTTACAAATGCTCTTCTTTTTTTTTTTTTTTTTTTTTTGGGATAAGGTCCAAAAAAATCCTGAATTTTGAGGTTTTTTTCAATTCTACCTAAACTTTTAGTTTTAACAAAAATACCATGAACTTTTAATTTGTTTGCAATTGTATTCTGTTGTCTATTCTACTATTAATGCTAATGGATTTTGCCGTGTCAGCATAGGAAATGTTCAAAAAAAACTAGACTTTGCCTTTATTTATAATTGTATCCTGAACTTTTTTTTTTTTTTTAAACAAATGTACCTGAACTTTGAATTTCAATTGAACTCCATCGTAAGTTGTCCCATTCAATACTAATAGAGGTGTCATGTCAACACTTTTAATCCCAAATTGATACTTATTAAACCTAATTTACCGTAGAAGAAAAAAATTTCATTTCTAGCAAAACGGATACTATTTTCATAAAAAATGCAAAGATTCATCTTCAACCTACCTTGACAAGCCATCACTTTTGTTATGCTTACCTCTGCCCAACCCAACTCTAATCTTATGAAAACTTAATCTCACTCCCCATCAACATCCCCTCTTCACAACTTAACTAGACTCATCTTGACAATCCCAAAATAGGACCCGTTAATTCATCAATTAGGGTTTATTTTATTATAAATTGGGTTAAATTGGTTTTAATTTGGGAATTAGAAGTGCTAACCTGGCACCTCTTTGAGCATTTAATGAAGTAACTAACGGTGGGGTTCAATTGTAGTGAATTTCAAAGTTCATGATATATTTGTTAAATAAAAATAGTTTAGGGTACAACTGTATATAAAAAAAAGGGGTAAAGTTTGTGGTTTTTTTAGACATTTTCACCGTTAGAATTAACGGTGGAACAGACAGCAAAGTGAAATTGTAAAAATGTTCAAAGTTTAGGGTATTTTTGTTCAAAAATAAAGTTGGGGTTAGAATTATTAAAAACCTCAAAATTTAGGGTTTTTTTAGACATTATCCCTTTTTTCTCTATTCTAAGAACTCATAAAATGTTAACTAGTGAAAACTTATAATTAAAAAACTGAGTTGTATGGCATGTTTGGGTACAAGTGAAATTGCGAAGAGTCTTTTTCTCTTTTCATTGGAAAATGGAAAGACATGTTGGGTGAGGAACATTTGTAGGGGGAAAGGACATGTCACCTTGTGGTTTTGGGCTAGATGTGTAGCCTGTGTATTAGTCACTCATGATTTATTTGCTCTTAAATGAATTTAAATAATGTTGTCATCTTATCAGCCCATGTGTGTTAATCTTATTAGTTTTAAATCAATTCAACTAGGTCAGTTGTTATGTGCTGAGATTACCGTCTCTTTACAATCTTAGGTTTATTATACTGTAAAACAAAAACAAAAACAATACAGCAAATATTGCAGATCCGTGGCTAAAATTGAATGCGCCTTTTTTCATATCTCTTAACTCTATATGTCCCTGCTTTGTGTGCCTGATATGCACCTAACTGAAGTAATTTTGACCAAGGACTTCCTCCTTGCACTGTGGGCCATCCTAAGGAGTGCTTTCAACAATGCTGTTTATTTCTTGATCCAAGTTCTTGATGTAGTCACATGTTTGTATATTGATTGTGCTGTCAGATGGTTCAGAGAGTTCTGGAAATGCAAAGACAAATAGGCCAAGATTTTTTTGGTTGCATGGAAGTAAGCAAATGCACTTAAAATTTCATTTTCATTTACTTTTTGCAGGTAAAGTGCGCTCAAATTCTTCTTGAGGCAGGAGCAACTGTTGATGCACTGGATAAAAATAAGAACACTGCGCTTCATTATGCAGCTGGATATGGAAGGAAGGAATGTGTAGCCCTTCTACTAGAGAATGGCGCTGCTGTGTAAGTCTTTAGCATCAGTTAAGCATGATCTTTTATGGGCTTTATGCAATTTGTTTTTTGTTCCTGTGTAATGAGGCTTCTTCTTGGTTCATTATCAAACTGCAGTACCCTCCAGAACATGGATGGCAAGACTCCCATCGACGTTGCCAAGCTAAATAACCAACATGAGGTACTAAAGTTGCTTGAGAAGGATGCCTTCCTGTAAGTGGGAGGATGAATGTCATGTGCATGCTGTAGGCACCTGAGTGATAGGTCAATTTGTTCTCTATGCTGTCTTTGCTGATGTCAATTGCAAGGTTTTTCAGTCAGTAACATGATCTCTCTTTTTTTTTTTTTTTTCTTTTTTTAATTTGAAAAAAAAAAAATATTCATGGGATTTCTAGAGGGCATGCCATATCATGTGTTGTATTCCCCGGTTCTGTTTAGTTTATTATTAACTACTGTAAACGCCTCTTATGTAATGTTGGGAAACAGTCTGTTTCTTGTTTTATCATATGAATGCCATATTTCAGTATGTTTTTCATATTTTTGTTCGTGGTTTAATACTTTTGTTTCAAAGAGCAGCTTATGGATTCATTGGTTGGAGGATTTTCAAGATCAGCCTAAACACTTTGATTGTAAGGTTGCATATGGGGATTTGAATAGCTGGGCGTTGGTTACTTAATATGAGAGTCAAATGGGTATTAGATAAAGATAAAATCCCTTTTCATCTACCTACCTCTTTTCATGCTTGGGCGGAAAATGGCCAATTTGTGCAGTCATTTTCAATTAGCACTCTCATCATAATTCGCTCAACTAACAAAAGCTATGCATCTACACCCTGAAAACGACATTCATCCAATGTGGATTTTTGAGAAAGTAAACAAATGATAATAATAAGGGTAGAAGAGTCTTGCTAAGGGATGGTATGGTACTGGGTACCCGCAAAATTTACTTGATCATATACATGATATCCAAATCTGTTACTCATTTGATTATAGAAATATTTTTTACTAGCTGTACGTGTCTCAAGCCCGATTAACATTACTTTATTTTTTTTATATATATTTTTGCTGAAAATATAATTACATAGGAGATTTATGGGTGGGGCATTTAAATTTGAATTCAAAATCTTGAAAAAATTATGGCAAAACAATATTAAATTTTAAAATAATTAAATAAATGGGTTAGAGTGTCCGTAGGTACTTAATGGTTGTTTAGTTGAATGGGATTAGATAATGGATATCTGGTGTATTTTATTCAAACTTGCGGTGAATATAAAATTTTTAAGTAACTTAAGTTCACTAAAACCCTATGAAAAATTACCTAAACGCAAATATTGGTGAGAATCTAATGCTCTCACAACTTAAAGGTTTCTTTACAAGGTTCGTCTATAGAGATTAAGTCAGGGCATAAGATCAGGCCGGAAGACATAATTACAAAACAGATAAATATTCCTATCGGTCTCTAGGAATGGAGTAGGCTAAATCTCATAGTTTTTAGTCTATAAAAATACATTATTAGGTGCTCCATTTTATTCTCCCATTAAAGTTGAACCAAAACCTCCTGTCTTATTAGGATTCGGGTGAATAGATAGTTGTGAAAACCCACTTGACCATCCCTAGTCTTACTACTTATAACAACAAAATCCTATGGTTATATTAATTTACAGTTGAAAACGAAAGAAATATCACGTGGTCGAGCGGGCAGGAGGCAGCCTATGTCATTTACCCTATATAAAAAAGAGCAAGATTATATTAATTTTATAATATTTATCTTGCAATGGCTCTGGCGATGTATTTTTAAAAATTACAAACTAATAAGATCATTATCATTTGCACAGGAGTGTTAATTATAGTATTTAATGTAAACCATGAAACGCTTTGCAAGTCTCAATGGAGTTGGGGTAGGTCAACAAGTGAAGTAGTTAAATAGAAATAAACAGTGAAAGAAGTGAACAAGGAACTTAAAAAGTTTTAGAAAAGGGATGGGATAACGTGCAGGTAACATGCCCTTACTGAGAAAGGAAGATGAAGCCAAACAAATAATGCAAGAATAGGACAACCCATCAATTGATACATTATTATTTGTTCTTACCAGGATTATTAACTTGTAAATTTCATCTTCTTATCCAGTTAATCTAACAACTTTCTGAAAAATGGAGGAGAAAAAATCATCCTCTGTCTCAGATGTTGGAGCTTGGGCTATTAACATTATCAGTTCCACTGGAATCATAATGGCTAATAAACAACTCATGTACCCCACCGGTTTTTATTTTGCTTTTGGTGAGCTCTTCTTCTTGAATTGGCATTGAGTGTTTCTAACATGTTTCTGTTGTTGGGGTAAATCATAGTTGTGAACTTACTTTAAATGTGTGATTCCTACTTTCCAGCAACAACATTGAGTGGCTTACACTTTTCTATGACGGCCTTGGTTGGCTTGGTCTCAAATGCTTCTGGTTATTCTGCTTCTAAGCACATTCCCTTGTGGGAACTTGTTTGGTTCTCGATTGTTGCCAATGTTTCAATCACAGGGATGAACTTGAGCCTCATGCTCAACTCTGTTGGATTTTATCGGGTTTTGTATTCCTTTTCTGTTCCTTCAACTATACATATATACATACATGTCTAATGTGTTAAACCTTATGTTTCTGCAATTGTTTTTTCATGTGTAGATTTCAAATTTAAGTATGATCTCTGTGGCTTGTGCAATGGAATGGTTTCTTCACCGCAAACACTACTCCAGGGAAGTCAAGATGGCTGTCATGATAGTGGTTGTGGGTGTTGGTGTCTGCACCATCACCGATGTAAATGTTAATGCTAGAGGATTTCTCTGTGCTTGTGTGGCAGTCTTGTCTTCATCTTTACAACAAATTGTGAGCTTTCCTCTTCATCTTTCCACTTGTTTTTATTGTTATGATAACTTTCAACTTAATAAGTGGAATTGAGCATCTGCAAATTCTCCATTAAAGAGTACCTAATCATTTTTCAGTTGTTTATAAATGGCTTAAATAACTTGTCATAGTCATTTTAGTCCTGTCAGGATATGCTAAACACACCATTTATGGATTAAGCTAGACTACAGATGCAAGTTTACCAATTTGATAGGATTCAGATAGCAGTTATGTTCATCTGATAGATTTCCAAAATAACAAACGAGCAAATTCTTTATCGTTCCATTCTTACGTGGATCGAGAAATGAGAATGCTTACTGTTTTCTGTGTGCGCTCACCTGGAAAGGCATGATCTGAAATAAATAATCTGTTACTTTTTGCTGCTGGGAACAGTCAATTGGCTCATTGCAGAAGAAGTATTCAATAGGCTCTTTTGAACTGCTAAGCAAGACAGCTCCAATACAACAGATCCATTCATTGATAACTACCTCAGTGGTAAACTTATATCAAATTATGCATTATCACCTGGTGGATTTGTAAGTATTTGCATCTCTTGAGAAAAAAAAAATACAAATCCTTTTCTGCTCTCTTGACATTATATATTTCTGATGCGAGTGTAAACAGTCTTCAGTTTTTCATACTAGTGTCATGCTCCCTGGCTTTATTCTGCAAGGCGAGTTAGTATCTGTGCACCGGACTTTTCTCTGCAGTATCTTTCCAGGTTTTGGGGCACATGAAAACTGTGTGTGTCCTTAAGTTGGGGTGGATAGTCTTTGATTCAGAAATGACAGTGAAAAATGTAATTGGGATGGCTGTTGCAGTTGCTGGAATGGTGGTATACAGCTGGGCAGTAGGGCTTGAGAAGCAAACAAGAACCAAGTTCATCCCTGCTTTGAAACCCAATTTATCACAAGAGGAAAAGAAGGAGAAGACTCCATTGATTAAGGATGTTGAGCTTGGCTAGTCTAAAGTATAAAATTAGTGTGTATTCTCTGGCTACAAAGAATTACATTAACTACAGTTGCTTCAACATTCTTTGCACCTACTCTACTCCAAATGTGAAAGAACTTTTCTTCCCCCATTTTTGCAGCTGTTAAATTTTCTTTTAGTTGTTCAGAGGTCATGTATGTTAAAGTTGCACAGCACACAATTTCTTCTTCTTCTTCAACGTTCTTTGTTATTGGCAATATGTGTATCCATGAATTCAGAAAATAAATGAAATAAAAATCAGTTTCCTTTGAAACAGAAAAATAAGATGGCTTGGTTTGCATTAATTGTTTGTGTGATTTGTCAAGAATCCAATATGAGCATTTAATTTGTCCTCTACATCTAACAACCAACATACTAGCTCGTTAAAAAGTTTTATCATGCAAATTACCACCGTTCTCTATTCTGCATGAATGTAGAACTGTTGGAATGTGGAGGACTTGCGGAACAAGACCCAGATCGCAAGGCAATAAAAATTAAAAGGACTTATAAATATTGGTAAATCAAACTAACATGTCTTAAGCCATTTGTGACGGAGATATCATCTCAGTTGGTCTAATTTCAGCAACAAATTGACTCGTTTGACTGAAATTTCAGTTGTAATTTCTGTGAAGTGGAATGTTGGAAATATGGTTTGGGATCAATCTGGATCCATTAGACTTAAAATTATAGTTAAAAACAATCGCATGAGAAGTCA
Source organism: Hevea brasiliensis (assembly GCF_030052815.1). NCBI lineage: Eukaryota > Viridiplantae > Streptophyta > Magnoliopsida > Malpighiales > Euphorbiaceae > Hevea > Hevea brasiliensis. The sequence continues at coordinate 53,018,634 of NC_079496.1, forward strand.
TGCATATTGCCAAAATGTATTAAAAACCAAAAGTCATGTATATTGATAAAAAAAATGCAACTACGTGAAGATATGCAATCAAAAGTCATGTACATTGGTCAAAAGATGTAACTATATTTCTTGATGGTTATATACATGAAAGTCATGTAATTATTAGCCAAAAGTTACCATGACTTATAAATAGCCAAGTTTTTGTCTTTATTAAAAAAATAAAAGAAACAAATGTTTATAAAAGTGTGAATTGCGTGCAAGTGATTATACATTGGCTTTTGTTCTTGGCATTCTTAAAAGACTCGCTTGATTCAATTATGAAGCATTGATTATGCTGCGAATAAGGTACACAGTATTTCGTGATTATATTCATGTGATTATATAATTTACTAGTGAAATAAAATGTAAAGGAGATCAGAATATTTAGTATAGAACCCATATATAATTGAATTCATAAGTTGGCTTTATAATTTTTTTTCATGGAATCCCATTAACTTTTAGCATAGGAATTTTGGATTAGTCACCTCTCCATCTTCGGTATTCCAATTATGGAAGAGCAGGAACCTAGTTGTTTTTAACCACCAAACTCCAGCATTTCAACTAAATCTCTCAACTTTGAGATGTCCCCAACTCGAAGCCCTTGGATGTCCCTTGGTCTCCTTCCCAATTGGGCACAATCAAGATCACTTTCGATGCCACAATTGTCAAACAGGTTCAGATTCTGTGGCTAGCTTAGCCCCCAACCACTTGGGGCATCCCATCGGCTTGCAGAGAAGCCATTTTATTGGTGAAAGGGAAGGGTTCACCAACATTATGTCTCTTTCAACGCAGTGATCACATTCTTCTTATTATGGTACTCCACTCCCCTTCATTCCATTGTTGAAGTGAGTAGACCTGGCCACTGGGCTGATTTTGATTCGAACCAGAATCGAGATTGTGAACCTCCATAGTTTAGGTTTCGGTCAGGATTCAGTTCGCTTTAAGTCCAAATCAAACGGTACAAAATAATTTTCATATATTTTTTTTAATTTTTAAATGAAAAAGAAGTGGTTCAACTCTGAACCATCTAATTTGGTTCTGATTTAATTTTAGTCTAGTTCATTTACAATTTAAAGTCAAAGACAGGTTTGACTGATCCCGGTGTGATTTAAACCAGTCTGGTTCTGGTTCTGAACCAGCCCTTGACCGAGTCTAGAAATGGGGGGCTAGGATGAGGCAAAAGAAGTAGCGGGCGAGAGCGGTTCTAATGGTGGTGATAGTTACTATTGGGACAGTATAAGAGTTCGTAGAGAGAGACACAGGAGAAAAGTGGGTTACTGCTATTGTTTAGCGTTAACAGAGACCATGTTGTGAATACAACATGGAACTTTGTTGTTTTCACTTAGGGTGCCTGTTCTTGCATTCCCCTTGACGAAAGGATACAATTAGGATTAGCCCACACAAATTGTCCAACTGAACGCCGGCAGTACTGTGATGACCATTTTGACACTCGTATCGGTACCTAAACCTTAAATCTTAATTTAGTTGAAATCATCTCTTCATAAATCTCTTTCCTTCCCTACTCCTATCATTAAGTTATCACATTTCATACAAGAGCATTTAATTCTCTACGTTAAACATGATCAAACCATGTGTATTACATGCACTCTTTCAGATGTGATTATCGAAAAATATTAATAATCCTCAGTTTTTAAATTGGAGCAATGAGAACCTGAAGCTATTTAAATCATTTTTTGAGATTCACTCAAGTTTTCACAATATGAATACAACTTGTTCCTTTAAACAATCCATAATTGGAAACAAAATCATTTAGGTTTTCATAGCTTGTACAAGTTTAGAGACTCACCCACAAACTCAACAATGCCAGTTGCTTGCATAAACAATTTGGCTGATTTGGATTTGTACTTATGATTTGGTGAACACTTGATCAGATGTCTTGCTCAAATTTTCCTGTTCAACCTTTAAACTTGATTCATCAATTTGCATTGGACCCACATCTAAAGCCTACATGCAAGATTATCGGAAAACTCATCTTAAAGAATCTAAATTTCCATGAGTGGAAATTGAGCAAGTGCTTTTAAAGAACTTTACCTTAGCACCAGCGGTCTCATCTGTAGTTGTTTCAAAGCCTCTAGCATGCTCAGCAATTCCTTTCTGACTCTCCTGAAGTGAACAAAACTAAAATTATTATGGCATAATATAATACATTGCAAATGTGGAAAATCCAGTGATGGTCCATAAATCTTAATGTTTAAACATTTATTGAATACAGATGCAGAAGGTACACTGAAGATGTCAGCCAGAGACAGTATTGTCTAATATAAGGTGCATCACATTAAACTCATTTAAAAAAGTGTCTTTAACAGACAATATTATTGCATTACAACAGAACAACCATATGCAAGAAAAGAATTCAATTGAATTCTTATAAAATCATGTTTGATTTCTTTTTCTTCAAAAATGAAAATTTTTTAATTAAAAAGAAAAGAATTGAATTCTTTCATTCCAAACATGAGAATTAATAAAAAAGAAATTAATTGAATTGAATTCTTATAAAATTCTAGATTCCAAACAGGGGGATAAACAATTTAAAATAGAGAAGAGTGATGGGCCTACACCAGATGCTACTTACAAAGTGTTATTTTATACAGCTGACAGTTCATCAGTGGAATTATCCTGTCAGGTTGCTGCTTGCTCCAATTCTCAAATAAAATCATGTTATAGACAACCACGTTCGTCATTTTGTATGTCAGTTTCAAAAAATCAAGTTAAAAAGTAGGATGGGATTTTCTTTTCTGGAGAAAAATGGATATACCCCTTATTTGAAAACTAAAATTTCACAAGAATTCAGTTTAACTGATTTCTTTTTGGTCAACTCTCAGATTTACAACTCAACTCAACTAAGCCTTTATCCCAAAAATTTGGGGTCGGCTATATGGATTCGCTTTCTCCACTCTGAACGATTTTGGGTTAAATCCTCAGAAATGTGTAATGTGTCTAGGTCATGTTGTACTACTCTCCTCCAAGTCAATTTAGGTCTACTCCTTTTTTTCTTTCTATCCTCTAACCTAATGTGCTCTACTTGTCTAACTGGAGCCTCCGTATGTCTACGCTTCACATGACCAAACCACCTCAATCTCCATTCTCTCAACTTATCTTCAATTTGCACCACTCCTACCTTTTCTCTAATACTCTCATTACGGACTTTATCTAGTCTAGTATGGCCACTCATCCATCTTAACATTCTCATCTCTGCAACTCTTATCTTAGATGCATACGACTCTTTCAGTGCCCAACACTCACTACCATATAACATAGCCGGTAGTATGGCTGTGCGGTAAAATTTTCCTTTCAATTTATTAGGAATCTTAGGATCACATAAAACTCCCGTGGCACGTCTCCACTTCAACCATCCGGCTTTAAACTCTCAGATTTACAAATGAAAAAATTTATTTCTTTTTAAATTAAAAAAAATAAATTTTAAAAGAAATAGAAATCAAGCATGATTGTGCAATAATTCAATTAAATTCTTTCTGCCATAATGATTATATAAAGTAGTTTTTTCTTGGAGCAACAATGGTAGCAGTGCAAACATAATCTGGTTTATTATTAGTGCCACATCAGGATATAGCAACAGAAATGCACTGGATTGATTCTAGTGAATCCCAACATAATGTTTAATAATATTTAATCTTTTCAAGCAAAGTTAATAATGTTTAATATATATTTATATATATAGAAGTAGCTTAAAGTCAAAAGTCATAAAGTACCCATTACTGATGACTTTTGTCCTCATTTTAACAAGCACAACTAGGCCTGGCCACAATCCGGTTCAGACCGTAAACGGGATTGAGACTGGTCTGAGTCAAACCCATATCGGACCCGCTCAACGGTTCTGGCCCTTGAGCCCCAGATAGGGACAGTGGGAGGGGCGGGCTGGTTTGGTTACGGTTCCCCCTCCCGTGAGCCAGCCCAAAATTGGCCAGTTCAAACCGGCAGTTAAATCCAATTCCCATTCGATTTAAAATTTTTTCAATTTTTTTAAATATTTTTGCTAGATTATATAGATTATTTTGAGCATCTTTAATTCTTGGACCATTTTTTCTATGAATTTTTGAATTTAATTAGCGTATTTTAGATTTTTAGGTGTCAATTTTAAAATTCTATTTTTTTAACATTTTTCCTAGATTATGTATATGATTGTATCTTCAAATTTTGGACTGTTCTCAAATAAGATTCGCAATAATTTTTCTGAATTTTTTAAGTTAAATAACATATTTAGATTTTTAGGTTCAATATGAAATTTTTAAAATTCTGATTTTTTAAAATATTTTTCTAGATCATGTAGATAATTGTGAGCATCTTTAATTCTTCAACAATTCTCAAATAAGGTGCACAATATTTTCTATGAATTTAAGAAATTAATTAGCATATTTTAGATTTTTAGTTTTATTAAAGTTTAATGAATTCAAAAATACCCCAAATTGTTGGGATAAAGGATTAGTTGAGTTGAATTGAGTTGAATTCAAAAATATAATCTTTTGTGCCTAAGGTGTAGAAATACCAAAAAAATAAATTCTTTTTAATTGGTGAATTTTAAAAAATTTTATTATTCTTCTTATTATTATATTGTTTGAGAAAATAATTTATATAAGAATGAGTTTTTCTCCTTAAAGGAAATGAGAATATTATTTGTTAAAATGCTATATTTATTCATATATATTATGCCAGATATGTTGGCTTGAAAATTGAAACTTCCATAGATTTCTTAAATTATTCATAAGAAATTATTTGTGTTTTAAATAAATGAAATTGGGAATTAAGATGGAAGAATATTAGAACTAAATAAGAGAATTTTTTTGTTGGTTTGAACTGGATAGTGCTAGGATTTTATTGGAATATAATTCATGTGAATTGAGATATAAAGAAGGATTTGTTAAATTTCTTGGAAATGAAATTATTTTATGGATCATGATTTGGACGAATTAATGGATAGTCGGTTTAATCATCATTAGAAATCAGAATATGACGTTGTTTAATTAAAAATGAATGTTGATCTTTTATTTGTAATTTTATTAAATTTAAATTTTTTCAAGAATGTTGACTTAAAATTCATACCGAACCAGCCTGGAAACGTCTAGAACCGAACTGAACTGAGGCCCAACGGAACCGTAACCATCTAAAACTTGAACCAAAACTGCTTTAAAACCAGACTAGAATCGGCCTGAAAGCATAATTGAATAGGAACCGGTTCAAACTGTCTGAATCCTGGCCGGTTCAAACTGTCTGAATCCGGGCCGGTTCCTTTTCAAGCCTCTAAGCATCAAGAAACTGGCAGTTCCAACTAGGAAAAAGCCCTTAGCCAGGTCTAATCACAACACTCAATTACATATCTTTTTTTAATCGTTTTAAAAAATTTACTTTTAAACACTTAAACTTTTAATAAGACAGTGCACCCTCTTCTAGCTATATTAAAGAGAGCTCAATTCTTGAGAGTATATTATCCAAATTGTTCTTACTCACCCAGAGCATTTCTAGAAACTAAAATATCCATATGCCTACATCCTAAAATTAGAATATTGACCAAAAAAAAAAAAAAAGAAGAAAAGAGGTGATCAGTTGAAGTTTCTATAGCAAAAGACACTCAGAACAGAGCATACCAGATCTTTCGGCTCAGCCTCAACTAATTCTTTCTTCACTCTGCTTGGTAAAGACTTCCTGCATATAATGTAAGTTAGAAAACATGAGACATGAAAAGAAGGGGAAAGTTTTATTTCTTTTTTTTTTTTTTTTTTTTCAGAAGAGGGGGGAGGGAACAAAATAAAATACCGCTCATCATCAACATCCATGTCATAATCCATATCCCATCTCTCATCTCCATCATCCTGATCTTCATCCACCTGACACAATCAACCACAAAAGATGAAGTTCATTACCAATAAGCTATAATGGATTAGTAACAAGTTAACCTAGTCTATCATGAATTAGCAAGAAACCGGAGTTAAATTGGAATACAAGAAGCTAAAATATAAATGGATGTTTGGTAAATTGTAACAAAGCATGATGGAATGGAATAAATTCATCATAAGATGCTATCACAGCTTCAGAATATATCAAATATACATTTAAGTTAAGATGAATTTAGAAGAAATGGATATACTCAAGAAACTAGTTTAAAACACAAATAATCATGCAACATAACTAAAAATAATAATACATTGACAGAACAATCAATAACAAGAAAATTGAAAAACCACAACTTACATAGGTAGCAAATACATACCTCTGGGAGCTCAGTATTGGGTGGTCTTTCCTGAAATTGGACACTGGGTGCATGTTGAAGCTTCAAGAGATTATCAAGAAGCTTGGATCGTATATCATCCAGCAATTGACGCGAATTCTTATTCTCCATATTACTAGGAGCAACATGGAGGGTATAGTCAGGACCAAAGTATTCATAATACTCATGCTGTGGCATCTTGTTATCAACTTCCATTCCAAGTGCAACTCCTGTCTGCCTCACACAATATTTATTAACAAAAGAAGGTACCCAGTTTAAAAGAAAACATTAAATACAATTACTTCAATATGCATACAAGATATTCAAGAAATTTCTCCTCAATTTGCAATACGCAAATCAATAAAAATTATTTACAGAAAGAAAAATGTACCTCATAGCACCAGCAGCGAGCAACATTCCGAATGGTATAACCACCACCACCCAATAGCAATAATGGGACATTGAAAGATCTCATGAATTTCACACACTCTGCATGGCCCTTGATTGAAAGATTGAAGCATCCTAATCTATCCCCAGATAACGAGTCAGCGCCACATTGAAGAACCACAGCACCAGGCTTAAAGAATTCCATTACTTTTCCAATTATTGGTTTAAAAAGGAAATGATAGCTCTCATCGTCTATTCCATCATCCAAGGGAACATTAAGGGAATAGTATTTCCCTTTCCCATATCCAACATCACGTACATCCCCTGTACCTGGAAAATAATCTCCAAATTTGTGAAATGAAACAGTCATGACCCTATCAGTGGTGTAAAATGCCTCCTCCACACCATCACCATGGTGAATATCAATATCCACATAAAGAACACGCTGCAAGACAGAAAAAGAAACAATGAAGAGTGTAATCTGATTGTATGACTGGATGTCAGGATCTTAACATACTACAAATCATAGTTGTTAGGTATGATTCTTCACTCTCAAATGATTTGAAGTCAGCATGCATGTCAAAATCAATGAGAATCACAGACATATCTACCTTTCATAATTTAAGTTGTACAATTTGATTCAGTTTTGCAGTTCTTACAATTCAAAAGCTATGTGGACAATTTTCCCTTGTTCATCAACTATTTCAAGTTTCAACCATATTCTGTAATCTCCTCCCCATCTCTTCCTCCTTAGTCTCCAATTATCTCTCTCTCTCTCTCCCCCTCTCTCTCTCTCTGCCCCCATCCCAATCGGAAATATATACACATTTAAGGACAAAGAAATGAAGCAACTATGTGCTTCAAAAGTCTAAAGCTACAAACTGTATCTATCAACATATACGACAAACAAACACAGAAAACGAAGAAGAACATCAACTTCCCAGCAATGCATGACATGATAAATTCATTTTCAATCTCATACTTATAAAAAGCATTTCAAGAAGATATCTTAGATCAGGTGAACAATAAGCCCTAAGATTCTAAAATTACCTTCATCAAATCATCAACTTAAAATTGTCATCCACCGTTCTATATCAGATTAAACCTAGAGCAGATGAACTAATCCAACCTAGTGTTAGTAGTATTCCCTAGAGCATATCATTTAGTATGTATCTTGTACATGTTTTTATTAATAAAAGGCATTTCCACTTTTCCGTTTACATAATATATTTATGTGTAATAGAAAATGTCCATTAATATTTTGTTAGAAATTATATTCTTAAGTTGTTAAGAATATGAGTGACAGTATTTCTAGTACAAACTATCATAAATAGGTTCACAATCGAGGATACTTCATAATAAGGACATGACTTATCCAGAAAGATTGTATTTATGTTTGTTCCCAAGTTATTTATATGAGATATAAATAAGATGGAATGGTAAGTCTCATGCCATATGACAAACATGATAGACACTTATAAATGATAAGTAGGCCGAACCAGTGACACTTATAACAAACACATGGAGTTTACTCTTGTCAATGCATTGTCATAAATCATATCAGTGCATATAATCTTTAGACCTGAGATAGCACAGTTATCTTGTATATAGGTGGTTTGAGTTTGATATTATTTTTATACTTGTACTATGTATGGGTGTATGAGCATGTGTTGGCTCCTACTAGTTATATATGGAGGTAGGTGTTGATCAAGATGGAATATGTTCCTCTAAGTAAATAGAGATAAAATCCTACGTTCATTTAATTGTTCTTGATGTTTCAAGTTCCTGGACAGGACAGATAAATTTATTCAGAAAAGAGTTTCTGATGAGAAAATCTTTTAATCAAGAAATGGAATTAAAAGAGAATATAATATTCATAGCAAATGGGATTTGACATAAACCATGACTCCAGCTTGAGTTAGAATTTTGTAATAGAGATATTCTAGTGCATGGTAACATATGATTATAGGTTCATTTAAGGTAAACCTTATTACTAATTGGGTAGCCATGGCATGCTATGCTAGGTGTTAACCATAGTCTATGAGGTACATCAAATGATTTAGAGAAATCATTTATGGTAAGAAAGAGTTCTGATGATATTAAGAATTGATATCATGTCTCATTGCCAATTAGTGATGAGCCTAATAAGTCACACACATATACAAGTTATCACCTAATTAAATATGATTTAATTAATTAATTAAAGAGTTTAATTGATTAATTAAATAGGTTTGGTTTGCAATTAGATTGCAAAGTCCCTAGCATGGCTTGAAACCAAATCTAAATTATTGGATGTATAGTATACGTTAAATTTATATTTAAAGTGTTTAAATATGAATTTAATTAATGAGAAATTAATTAATAAAGATTAATTAATTGATTTATATTTGATATAAATTGATTAGAAGAAGAGAAATAATTATTTTGGATTGAGAACTCAAAATTAAGACACAGAGGCATTTTGGTCATTTCACAGAGTGACATGTGACACCATGGCATTACACATAAGCTTGCCAAATTGTTTTTAATCATGTAAGATGATTAAAATTAAGATTAAATATAGGTTTGACACTTGGCACAATGTGATTGGATCAATTAAACCTAGAACCAATCAGAGGGTGACATGTGGCAAGGGTTTAATGTGTTAACCTAGCTATATAAGTGTTGTTATGAAGAGAAAAAATACAACCAGCAACTACTCCTCCTTCGTGTCGCCACTTTGAAGCTCTCCCTCTCTTCTTATTCATCTCTCATCTATTCCAAGATATTAGCAAACAATCTCTTGAATTAAAAATACTAGAAATTGTTTCTAGTGTTCTGTTTACATCTTTAATCTCTTAAAAGGCAGAACTTAATTTTCTAATTAATAGAAAAAGCTTTAGAAGCTGCTCAAGGGCTGCCATAGGTGTTTTTGGTGTGGACAAGCTAGAGGGACAACATCTGATGTCCTGAAGACGCATCTGAAAGGTATAAATACACTGCAGTGCATCAAAAGGTTAGTGTATTTGTTCTTGATTTAATCTAGGGTTCTAAAATTAATCTGATTAATTTTAAAATCTTAAATGGCAAATACAGATTCAAAAACATATTAAAAGTATTTTAATATGTTGTTTATCATTGAAATTAAATAGATAAAAATAAATCTTGCATGATGTATGTGACCCTGGGTGAAAATTTTTTGAATTCAATGGTATAAACTTATGTTTTTCACGCTTCTGCTCCTTCAATTGGTATCAGAGCCACTATATTTGTCATTTAAATTATTGATTATATGATTTAATTGTGTGTTTTGATCATGAGATGATTTATCTATTGCTGCTTGCAATGGATGTGTGGTGGCATGCTTGATGAACTCCAACATGGTGCGCATGGTTTGGGTTTCATGGGTGGTGCAAGGTTTGGCTTTCATGGGTAGTGCAAGGTTTGGCTTTTTAATTCTGCAATTGTTGTATGATCTAAAGCCTATCCTATGACTAATTAACGTGTTTAATTAGTAGATTTAATCACACAATTAAATTTTGATTCAAATCAGAATTTTAAAAATTATTTGAATGTAATTCAAATTTGAATTTTAAAAGTTGTTTGAATGTGATTCAAATATGAATTTTTAAAGTTGTTTGAATCATATTTAAATATGATTTTTTTAAAGTTGTTTGAATAATATTCAAATCTGAATTTTTAAAAATTGTTTGAATGTGATTCAAATCTGATTTTTAAAAATTGTTTGAATGTGATTCAAATATGAATTTTTAAGGTTGTTTGAATGTGATTTAAATCTGAATTTTTAAATTTATTTGAATCATATTCAAAACTGGATTTTTAAGTTGAATATGAGATATTCAATTTAATTTAAGAATGTATGTTTTATTTAATTGTTAAATAGTGATATGCATGATGGATGATCATGGATTATAAAAGACCAATGTGATTGTATTATTTCTTATATGTTTCTTTGGGATTGTAAATTAATTAATTTATTTTAATTTATTTTGGGCATGTATTATTAAGGTTGTAATAATTTTGGGTTATAATTTCATTTATTTAAGTTCTTGTAAATTCGCCTTGGTATGCCAAGGATTACTATGTAATATTGGATTGCAAGAAGATCAAGGAGGTCAAGAGCATTGGTGGGACCAGTGGGAGGAATTCAAGATCAAGTGTTGATTATGTACTCCTTCAGCAACTCTTGTAAAATGAATGAATGAAATGCACCTAGGAATGCCCTAATTCAATTCTTGGTGGCTCAGAATTGAATCCCTTAGAAAGTTCATGATCATACCATATTTACTACTTATCTATAAATGCATGAGATGTATGGGAATGTATGCAATTATGATATATGCATGCTAAATGGATAATGTGCAAAGTGAGACCTTAATAGTAATTAGGATGACTATAAAATCTTTCAAACAAATGATTAAGTTGGAAATGTTATAATTAAAGTAATTATAACATGGGTCCTCCATTGGGACAATTATTTTATAAAATTTTATATAGTTGCATAAGATGCAATTAATTTAAGAGATTTTCTTAAGAATAATTGTTAAGCATGAGATGTTGTAAATATGTAAATAGTTTGGTGGCCAATATTTGATTTACCTGAGGACATTAAAATTATTTACATAATTACTGGCTCAATGGGATCAACTTAACTAATGCAAGATAAGTCAATAATGGATGTACCTGAGATTATGAGCATTAGGGGCTAGGTAAAGGATTGAACCTCACATGAGATGTGATGGGCAAAGAGTTGCTCACTTATAGTTTATTGTAATTCCAATAATGGATGTACCTGAGGATGATCAATAGAATTATAAGAATTCAATCACCCATTAAAAATCCATCCAACTAGGATTTCCGTTTTCTACTTTGGAAGTGTAGGATTTGCTAAGTTAGTGGAAGGACCAATTTGATTAAAAGACCATAATTATTTTGATTAATTACTTGATACATTTATTAATTAATCTGGTTATTTTTTGTAGTTAATTTTCTGACAATAATGAGCACAGAACAACCACCACCATTTAATATCTTTGCAAGCATGCTTGATCGCAATAGGTTGACAGGACCTAATCTGTCTGATTGGCTAAGAAATTTGAAACTTGTCCTGAACCTTGAACATATAGGATATGTTCTAAACTCAAATGTTCCTGGTCCCATACCTCCAGATGCCACTCAAGAGGAACATGAAACTTTGGACAAGTGGAAGGAGCATAATATGAGAACTAAGTGTTACATGCTTGCTTCCATGAGTAATGAGTTACAGAAGCAGCATGAGAACATGCAGAGTGCAAGTGAGATCCTCCTTCACCTACAAGAGTTGTATGGTGAGCACAGCAGGAATGCTAGGTATGAGATATCTAGGCAGTTGTTTTGCATGAGGATGTCTGAGGGACAAAATGTTAGGGATCATGTCCATAAGATGATTCGGCTGATTGAGCAATTGAAACATCTTGATTTCAACATGGATTTCAACTACAGACGGATTTGATCCTTCAGTCCCTTCCTGAGTCTTTTTGAGAATTTTGTGACAAATTTCCATATGACTAAACAGGAATGCACCTTAGCTGGTTTACTCAACATGCTGGTTATTGCCCAAAAGAATATGCCGGGCATATGGAAATACACTGCAGTGCATCAAGAGGTTAGTGTATTTATTCTTGATTTAATCTAGGGTTCTAAAATTAATCTGATTAATTTTAAAATCTTAAATGGCAAATACAGATCCAAAAACATATTAAAAGTGTTTTAATAAGTTGTTTATCATTAAAATCAAATAGATAAAAATAAATCTTGCATGATGCATGTGACCCTAGGTGAAAATTTTTTGAATTCAATGGTATAAACTTGTGTTTTTCACGCTTCCGCTCCTTCACCTGGACCAGTCTGAGGAGTTGGATTACTTCATCTTATTATCGCCACGACCAAAAACTTAATGTGACTCCAGTCATTAATTATCATCATCAATTTGATGGCGATATCAACAATGATAGTAGTGACATGAGTTCTGATAAACTGTTAATGTTTATAGCAACAATAATAACAGTGTCCAAGCATCCTAAACATGACACTAGAGGCACAGAAAGCAAAAAAGTAAGACTGTTAATAGACTATTGCTTATTGCATTTAGATACTTGACTGTTGATGCTTGTGACCAAAGAAGTAAGTTAACTACAATAATTAACAAAATGAAGGCTACGCTAAAATATACAACAATGCAAGAAGAAGCTCATAAACAGTTATTGTTAATATAAAGAGGATGGGCATTAATAATATACTAATGCAATCAAATATGTTTAAATGAGTTATTAAATGATTTATATTTGCTTATAAAGAGAGAGGGGGTGACACAACCACAAAATAGAATATTAGACAAACCTCATGCTGTTTAAGAAGCTCCAAGATTGCAAGGACAATGTCATTGACATAGCAAAAGCCAGAAGCTTCACACTTCTTAGCATGATGAAGGCCGCCGGCCCAATTGATAGCAATGTCACAAAGACCATGGTTTAATTTGACAGCACCACCAACAGAGCCACCAGCATAAGTTTGGCAAAAAGAGTAGAGGCCATCAAAGACAGGGCAATCTTCACCTACATTAAAGCGCTTGAGCTGCCTGAGCTGGTCCTGCTGGGTTTCAGGGGTAATGCTGCGGAGGAAATACACATAATCATCGGCATGGAAGCGGCATAGATCCCTATCTCGGGCAGGAAAGGGCTTAAGGACCTGCATGTGCTGGAGCAAACCATAGTGGGCAAGAAGAGCATGGGTCATTCGAATGCGATGCGGCTTCATGGGGTGACCTTGCCCATAATAGTAATTGCCCACCTCCGGGTCATAAAAATAGCAAACCTTTCTCTTCACCCCATCAGGACCTGACGGCAAAGAATTGCCTCCAGTCTCCATTTTTACGAATTTTACTATCAGTATTTTCTACCAAAATCACCAATTCTGTACAACTGCATTTTGGAAAAAGTACACAACCCTAGCTAGTGAGATTTCCACGTTTTCTCGTTATGCAAAGAACAAGATACCCACAGGGTTCGAAAAGTCGGGCAAAAAGGAAAAGCCAACGACCCAGAAAAAGAAATAAATAAATAAATATGAGAATTAAGATCACTTGTTAAAAAAAAATTATGAAAAGAGATCCCATGTATACGAAGAAATCTTAATGCTTCAATACCCTTTCCTTCTCATGTAATTGCAATATAAAAAAGAAGAGAAACTTGTTAAAAATAACCAAAGCCCATTCAGCCGATACAAACTCAGAGAAGAATAAAAAAACAGAAAAGCTTAAAATTTGTAGAAGAATTAATCACAATAATCAAAACCCAAATCAGAAAATTGCAAACTTTTGTTTAAAAAGTAAAAGGCAGAGAAAGAGTGAAAATAGAAAGAGAGAGATTGTTGCTTCACTATACCTGTATAAAACAGAAGCTTCAAAAAAAAAAAAAAAAGACTCCAGGCTCTTCTTCTTTCTTCTTCGTATTCTGCCTTGGCAGTAGCAGAACCATAATAACAGTACATATGTGATATGGATGTTATAGGTACCCGCTTGGGATCTCCATCTCCTGATTTCCAGAGATCGTCTGAAGCAGCCAGCCCATACTCTTCAGTGTATACATTGACGTTCAAGCCCAAAGCAATACTGGCCCAACCAATGATTACCCACAATCACAAAACAAAATATCACCGCTCCTTTCTTTTCTTTTTTAAAAATGAGAATATCACTAATCTTGTTTACATCACAAAAAATATATGGAAAATATAAAATAAATAAGGCTATACATTTTTTTTTTGTAAAACGTGATATCAACCGTGAAATAAATTAAAGGTTAGTTAAAGAATTGAAAATTGAAAAAATTCTTTTTTCTTACCATTTTTTATTGCTATGAAACCACTTGACATTTTATAGAATAAACTCATTTCTCTCCATGCCTTCTGAAGACTGACTAGCGGCTTACTAGTATATTTAATAACATTATTGTGATTGTGCAATGATTTACCCTAAAACTCTCTCTCTCTCTCCAGTGGCTTACTAGTGTATTAAATAATGGGAAAGTAAACAATAGTGTTATGCAATAGAGGTAATCCATATTTGACATAGTGAATATTTTTATATCTCACTATCAATAAAATTTATTTATTTTTCATTATAAACTATTTCTGTGAGAACAATCAGCTGCTTAACAACTTGAAAATTACATTCATGTAAGACATCAGATATATCAACTATTTGATTGCCTTCTCTAACTTACCGATAAAAAAAGAAAAAGGAACTGAGTAAACTAAACGCAACTTTGCCATATATTCTATGTTCAACTTATGGCATGTTGACATTTATCATTGAATACAGTAAGGGTTGAGAATTCTTCATTGTGATGGATGAAAATTATTTTCCCTAATGCTTTTCTTAAACGTCCCTAATCATAAGATAGTTAACATGGGACATTAATTATTCAGAAAAATTAGCATTTGTTGAGTTCATTTTTTCATAAAGAAAAGTAATGATCTCATAAACTATGAGTACGATGACATTAAACTAATATATGGATGCTTGTTACAAATCAAGTTTATTGGATTAATCCACTTAAAAAAATATGAAATTTTATTTATTTGTCTATGAAAATTTCTCTTTGTGATGGTAATGCAAGTGATCTTTAAACTTGAAATCACCATAGTATTTTACATGTGGATTACTATTATTTAAGGCTACTTTATGTTGTCCTCACCATGGATCACTGATAGGGGTTTCTATTGGCAATAGCATGAAGTATTTGAATACAGATGAGTAATTAATGAAGGATTGGGGACTTTTAATATTGAGAAGAATATCCCTCAACCTCTTAATACGAGTTAGAACTTGAATATTATTGCAAGATGGAAAGAGAAGTTTATGAGGATTTATAAATTTCACTTTCATAAAGTTATTTAGCTAGAGTTCAAGAATAAATACAACTGCATTGTTAGGGTTGGCACTATTTTCATAGTCTAGTTAGGATATATTACATGATGAAATGATTGAATTATATGGTAATCATATAAGAAAAGTGGAAAAATGTAATTGCTGTATTGATTATGAGTAACGTCAGCTTGCTGCACTTATATACAGAGATATAGAGAACTAATTAACTGTACACGTAACAACCTAATAGAAGAAGAGTAAATTACAACTTGTGTCATTTAATCATTTTCTATTTTCTGTCGTAAAAACCCCCTGCAAGATGGAGAATGTATGTTGATCATTCTCAGCTTAAGCATGATAGTATTGAAGGGAGCAACACCTAAAGGCTTGGCGTGAATATCTACCAATTGAGCATGAGATGGAACAAGATGAAGCTTCAAGAGACCTTGTTGAACCTTATCTCTGACATGATGACAATCCAACTCAATATGCTTTATACACTCATGAAATGTAGGATTTGCGGCAATGAGTAATGCAGATTGGTTATCATAGTAAATCATAACTAGCTGATCATGAATGACATGAAGATCTTTGAGAATGTACAATATCCACTCAATCTCATATACAGTAGATGCATGTGCCTGTATTTTACTTCAGATGAAGACCTTGAAACTATAATTTGTTTCTTCGATTTCCAGCTAATTAAAGAATCCCAAGATAAACATTATAACCAGTAATTGATCTCCTGGTATCCTCACAACTACCCCAATCTAAATCACTAAAAGCTATAATCTTAATATGAGAATTAGAAGGAAAAAATAAACCTTGTCCAGGAGAGACTTTAGTGTACCTCAAGACCGTGTGTAAAGCTTTCTCGTGCACGTCCAGTAGGCAATTTACCTACTATTAAAAGATATAATCAGTAATATTATAAGGGTTAAAAGGATTTTTTTAAAGTTTATTTTTTATACATTAATTAGTTTTATTGTTAATATTCTAATTTGTATGTCATATTTAATTTTATTGAGCTTTCTTGCCAGATTCCAATAAGATTATATCAATAGTAACAAATTGTCTATATTTTTTAAAAGTATATATATATATATATATATATATATATATATATATATATATATATATATATATATATATATAAATTAGAAAGTAAACTTCCAGACAAGTAATGAAGACCTTAAAAGCCTCCATAACATAGACCCATTTCAGTTACTCGGCAAGGAGGGGTGGATGGCAGAACTCAAATGGAATCTTTAGCCTAAGGGTCAATAGCTATAAAACAAGGTTGCACCTCCAAAATGCCTAATCCGCAAAGAATTTCTCACCAGTAGGCACTGAAATACTATTTACATTCAACCGACAATAAAGAGGGAAACCACTTGCTAGGTTGGGAAAGAAAGAACTTCCCCTGCCTAGAGGGTCAGAGTAAGGCTGCAAATTGGCAAGCAAAGGCTAAGATCGAGCCTAGAGAATAAGAGATCTAGCAGAGAGAAAAAGAAGACTTGGACCATGTAACAAATTGTCTATATGACTATAAAGTTTCGAGTTGAAAGAATTAAATAATAAAAAAATATAATAAAGTTTAATTTAATTATCAAGTTATAATAAATTAATTTTACTATAACATTGAAAAAATAAAAAAATAAAAATTTATATTGATTCGTCTAGTAATTATATTCCCTTTATAGCTTATAAGATTAAATATTAAGTACGGTAAAATATTTCTAAATATATGAGAGAATTAATTCTATGATAATAAATTATTTTTAAGCCAAAAAAGGTTTTTTATGAAAAAAAGGCAATTTCACTCTCATTATCTATCTGTCTTCTCTGTGTGTGTGTGTGTGTGTGTGTGTGTGTGTGTGTGTGTGTGTGTGTGTGTGTGTGTGTGTGTGTGTGTGTGTCTATCTCTCTCTTTTTCGCTCGTTCGCTCTCATTCCTTCTATCTGTCGCTGTCTCACTTGCATTCTCTACTCGATTTCCTCACATGCATTCTAGGTTTGTTTGTACTTGAAATGTTTTAGGGTATGGGCATGGGTGATTCTTATAAAGTTTTTGAGAATTTAACTTAATCATAGGTTTAGTGTATTGGTGATATAGGAATGAGTTTAGTCTTATGGGTGAATCATACACCATTCTTGCATTAGATTTTAACATGAAAGGCCCATGCGGATGCAAATGATCTAACTATAGATGAGTATGCTTACCATTTCCAATTCTGTGAAAATGTGAAGTTTGATTTTCTCTTAATTATCAAAATTTTTCTATAGGCCCGTATTAATTCACCGTACTTTGAGAGAAACCTATAACTTCTATTATGAAATATAATATGCCCTTTGGGTTTTTTTTTAATTCTTTTCTTTTTGTTGCAAAATTTTGATAGATTCTTTTTGATTTTTTTGACTTTCAGTGTACCTTTATACTGCAGCTGCTAGGGATTAAATTTTGGCTACTATAGTTGTTAGGGTTTAAAATTTTGGCTATCTATATAAGATATGGGACAATGCTTATGCTTTGATAAGGTAAGTGTTTTGGGATGATGCATGTTATAATCATGGTAAAATAAGGACAATGGATGTGACTGGTCATTGCTTTTTGCTACTCCTTTTTTCCTGTGCTTTTTGCTACTCCTTTTTTCCTGTGCCTGTTCTCCTTTAGCATTATTACCTTTTAGTTCTTGTTTGCAAGCATGCAGTTGTGTGAATATGTTTTGTCTTTGCCAAAAATCCACATATAGGTTAGTTATATCTTTCTTATTGTAGGAAAAGAAAAGAGATAAATCAAGGAAAGCTTCCATTACATGATTTATGTGATCTGATTTCCTCAATAGTCAATAGTGCTAAAAGAAGTTAACACCTGAGTAATTTTCATGGTAATTTTGTGCATAACTGCTGTGAAAGATTTTGTTCTGTTATGATCACGTGGAAGTTGAAATCTTAAATGGCATAATATGGAGAAAATGCTTTCTCTTGCTAATTCTAAAATAATTTGGCATTTTGGTATAATGTGGCAGAAAAGGATTCTTGTGATTGAATCTAGTTACTTGTTAACTCGAAGAATGCTTTGATTGTTGACTTGCATGCTAAAATTCTAATGCTCCATTGATTTATTTGATTCTAAGTCTAAATTCCTATTGTGTTCAATGGGGGAAAAAATCCTATTGGCTATTGATTCAATGAGGTATTGGATAATCCTATTGGTAACTTTTTCAAGTGAGTACAAAACTTGGTGGCAGAGAACTATAGCTCCAATTGTTTGTGAAAAATTAAATATGCAAAATTAAAGACTACATCTTGTAGCAACTTTTTGTATTAGTGATTGGAAAAATCTATAACCGTGCCTTACACTTTTGTTGGGTATTGGATAATCTTTTGAGTTAAATGAAATGATTAGTAATGAAACTAAATTTTAACTAATATTTTTTGGGGTTTTTAATGGACACATTTTGTGAAAAGAATGGTCAAGTTGCTAGTAAACAGGGGGAAAGAGATCATTATTCAATTTATATGGTTATCTAATATGGTTACCATGAATCTATAGGACTTTTATGCTTTTATAAGAACATAGAGTATCAA
Organism: Hevea brasiliensis; assembly: GCF_030052815.1. Classification (NCBI taxonomy): domain Eukaryota; kingdom Viridiplantae; phylum Streptophyta; class Magnoliopsida; order Malpighiales; family Euphorbiaceae; genus Hevea; species Hevea brasiliensis. The sequence goes on from NC_079496.1 coordinate 53,037,787, forward strand.
GATTTAAATCTTAAACTTAGATAACATTCTTTATTTTGAGGTGCAGACTTTAATGGCATTTCATTGTTTGATCTTGAGTCACAAAATTTGTCAATAATATTTTCGTGATTCGTGGTTCAAAGTGAGATTAGCATGTCATAGAGCAGATCAAGTAAATCTGTGTTGATATTACTATTGAGGTTTCATACTATATAAGTGTGTGTGTTTTAATTTAAAAAATTTAAAAATTTATGTATGTGAAGTTCTATGATGGAGGAGGTGATGAGACTAGTCAGAGGCCTACCAATGCTTCCACCTCCACCTCCATAAAATTATGGGTTTTGAATTTTATGTTTGACTTATTAGACTTTAGTATGCTTTAATTTACTGATATGAATTTTATATTTAGTTTGTTCTATTTAGTAATTTTTTAGTGTTGGATTTTATTATTATTATTATTATTATTATTATTATTATTATTATTATTAGTAGTAGTAGTAGTAGTAGTAGTAGTAGTAGTACTTGTTGTTGTTGTTGTTGTAGTAGCTGCTATGTATTATTAGTATTTTTTTATTAATTGTTAACTTTCCAATTAATTATAAATTATTTTAAAATTTGAAAAATTAAATAAATTATGAAAAAAAAAATCATAGGTAATTAATTAAACAAAAAACATATCGACCAAAATATTTTGCGGGTACAAATTTTCAAACTATGTACAATTTAAAAAAATAATGTAAAATATTATCTACTATCTCTTTTGTAGGTAAATGAATTTTAAATAATTCAAAATATTACATATTAACGTGTTTGGTTGGTAAAATTTTCTAAAATTAAAATATGATTGATACTTTATCGATTAAACAAATTATTGTTGGTAATATCAAAAATTTAGTTCAGGAATTACTGACTAAATGTCAGTTGGTAACTAGTAGTTAACTATCTTCCTAGCCTAACGTTTGGTGACAAAATTACCAAATAAACTTTGCATATTACCAACAATATAAGTAGTAGGTGATTACCAACTAACTTTTAGTCAATAAAGAGTAGCCAACTTCCTTCATAGACTAAGGTTTGACGACAAAAGTACCTAATAAATTGTGCATATTACCAACTATATAATTATTAGGTAATTATCAACTAACATCTTAATAGGTAATGATTGACTAAAATTATTTTAGTTGGTAATTAATAGCTATAACTCAATTATTGGTTAACTCAAAGTTAGTCGGTAACAAAAATTACCTACTAAATATCCTTATGTTTAGTAGGTAAATTTAGTAGCTATTTTTTAAATTTCTTATGGTATCTGTTGGGCAGAAAGGAATTGACTCAGCTGATGTGTAGCAAAAGATAAATCTGGCCTAGTTGTGCTCAAATAGAGTAACTTGCCAACCAACTTTCTGTAGGAAATAATATCTAAGAGTGGAGTGCTTTTATCCTTAGAAAGTTTGGTAGCCGACTACATGGGTGTCTTATTTGGTTTGGCTGCCAAATAACCAGTGTTTGAAAGAATTTCCAAGGCATATCTCTTTCTTTGCTCCAACCCCAAGAAAAACCTAAGAGTTCCCTAATATTTAATTTTGAAAGATACTTCTAGGAAACTCTTAATATTGGTAATCTCTTCCATGTCATTCCGTGTAAGGATAAGGTCATCTATATAAAACAATATAGATGTATAAGAATGTTCATTGGCTTTTACAAATAAAGAATAATCAGATCTAGATTATCAGTGATCACATGAGAGCAACGCCTATGATAGCTTGAAAAACAACTTTCTACTAGCTTGTCTTAGGCCATACAATGATTTTTGAAGCTTGCAAACTTGATTTGGTTTGGAAGACTTAAAGCTTGGTGGTAAGATTCAAGTCTCCATGTAGAAAAACATCAAGCTATTATAAATGCCAATGATTGATAGAAGCTAAGGTCAATAGAATTCTTATGGTTGTTGTCTTAGGCATAGGAGAAAAGGCATAAAAAAAGAATCATACCATCAATTTGTGTGTATCCCTTTGCCACAAGTCTAGCATTTTGTCTTTCTATAGAGCCATCTTATTTGTATTTTATTCTATAAACCCATTGACAACTAATAGGGACCTTTCCTTCAGGCAAGTCAACAAGTGTTCAAGTGTCATTTTGCACTAAAGAAGAAATCTTGAAAGCTGTAGCCTCTTTCAAGACATCCAATTTGACAACTTGTTGGTATGTTTTAGGCTTAGTATTGGTGGAAATAGACAAAATGTAATGAAGATAGGAAGCAGAGAATGAATGATAAGACAAAATAGAAGATGTAGGATAGAGTATACCTTTGGAATAATGACTAGTATGAGTAAAGGAGGCAAGGCTGTAGCGGTAATCCTAAAGGTAAGATGGAGTTTTCTTTGGCCTAGTGGACACTTTCATGGTTTGTGATTGTGTTGTAGGTGTTGGTAGAGATTGAGATGGAGAAGGAATCAACAATGGAGAATAGTCCATGTGAGAGGTATTAGTTGGTTAGGTGGGTGTACAATGTTGATGAGCAACATATGGAAATACATTTTCTTAGAAAATAACATTTTTGAAACCAGTGATTACTAGTGATTCTGGCTTCATGTAGGTGAGTTGCAGCCTGCAATTCGAACTGATGACGAGTTTTTAGAGTTAGCTCACCCACGCAGAAGATTTCTCTAATATTAAAATCCATAGGAATAAAACCTTTAGTACCATATTTAAAACCAAGGAAATGCTCTTCTTGGCCCTAAGATCAAACTTGGTTCTGCCTGTAGAAAGAGTAGAGGAATAACACAAAGAACCAAAAACTTTCAATTGTAAGTAATCAGGTGGATGTAGATAAAATAGTTAAAATGGATATTTATTTTGTAAGAGTGGAGTTGGTAATTGGTTAATGAGAAAAACTGCATGCAGAATGGAATAGGAGCAAAAAATTTTAATGCCATTTTCTTTCATTTTCTCTCCATTTCTTGTCTAATTAATTTCAATTAAATTTTTAACAATATTTAGTTATATTTTATGTTATATAAATTATTTATTTAACTGGAAAAGTTGGCCAAAAATCATCTCTGAAGACGAAATGACCAAAATGCCCTCCGTTTGGCTTAACGGGCCAAAATTGTCTATACCGATTGAAATTTTTTTTTAAGTATTTTCTTGGCATTCTAATGCCATAAGAACCTCAATGACCCTTCTCTGGAGTCCTTAAAATTATTTTATAATTTTTTCTCCTGGTCTAGGGCTCCTAGTTGCGAGAACTGCAACTTCTCACTAAGTTACCCATTACTAGGGCACAGGCTCATTTAACTTGGTTGTATTTTATTCCTAAAATTTTTCCTAAATTTTTCTTATTAATATTTGAGTTATTTATGGTTCCTCACTTTAGTTTAAATATTTTTTTGGATATTCTAGCTATCCGGACCGACACTGGTCACCGGAACAGTAGACTGTACGGACTAGCTAAAGTGAGAATGTTACAACTCTTCCCCTCTAAGAAAAATTGCGTCCTCAAAATTTACCTGATGCAAACAGTTGAGGGAACTGTTGCCTCATCGTCTCTTCACTTTCCCAAGTTGCCTCTTCAGTATTGTGGTACCTCCAAAGCACTTTCACCAGTGGAATTTGTTTATTTCTCAGTTCCTTCACTTCCTGAGCTAGGATCTGTATAGGTTCTTCTGTATATGTCAAGTCCAGTTGGATTTCAATCTCTTCCATGGAAATGACATGTGAAGGGTCTGAGCAATATCTTCTCAGCATAGAAACATGGAATACATTGTGAATTTTATCCAGTTCTGGTGGTAAAGCTAGCCGATAGGCCACTGGTCCCACACGTTCAATGACTTCATATGGGCCAATGAACTTAGGGCTTAACTTACCTTTTCTTCCAAACCTCAGTACTTTCTTCCACAGTGAGACTTTGAGAAACACTTTATCGCCAACTGTATACTCTATCTCTTTTCTCTTCAAGTCGGCATAAGATTTATATCTATCTGAGGCAACCTTCAGGTTTGCTTTGATTATCTTTACTTTCTCCTCAGTCTGTTTCACCAAGTCTGGTCCTACCGGCTTATCTTCACCCAATTCATTCCAACACACTGGGGTTCTACATTTCCTCCCATACAGTGCTTCATATGGAGCCATTTAAATGCTAGCTTAGTAGCTATTGTTGTATGCGAATTCTGCCAGTGGGAGGTATCTATCCCAGGTCCCCTCAAACTCAATGACACAACTCCTTAGCATATCCTCTAGGATCTATCACATAATTCACATTGTTACTATCATTTCAATTTATTAATTGTGAAAATTCAATTAGTTCTTGGGTTTACCTGGATTACTCGTTCTGACTGTCCATCCGTCTGGGGATGAAAAGCCATGCTAAAGCGGAGTTGTGTGCCTAAGGCTTCTTGCAACTTTTTCCAGAATCCTGATGTAAACCTTAAGTCTCGATCAGATATGATGGAAAGTGGGATTCCATGTAGTCTAACTATCTCACTGATATACAGTTCTGCTAGCTTCTCCAGTGAGTAGTCAGTCCTAACTGGCAGAAAATGTGCTGACTTCGTCAATCTATCCACTATCACTCATACTGCATCATGCTTCCTTTGGGTGAAAGGTAGACCACTAACAAAATCCATAGTGACCAGGTCCCATTTCCATTCAGGTATGCTTACAGGCTATAGCAATCCTGATGGAACTTGATGTTCTACTTTAACTTGCTGACATGTCAAACACTTAGTCACATAGTCAGCTATATCCCTCTTCATACCAGGCCACCAATAATAAGGCTTCAAATCATTATACATTTTCGTGCTTCCCGGGTGCATAGCATAAACACTAGTGTGTGCTTCTTTCAGAATACTAGTCTTCAGTTCCCCATCATCTTGTAAACACACTTTTCCTCTGTAGTACAGACACCCATCTGCTTTCACCTCATATTCAGTTTCCTTTCTGTCACGACCCAAAATTCTGAACCGTGACCGGCGCATAATTTAAGTATTCTTAAATCATGCAAGCCTTATCAGAGTATATTGAATGAATATATTGTCACTTACTAATCCCAAAAATAGACAAAATCCAAATAAACAAAATGCTGAATAAACATCTTAAATATCCCATAGGTAAATCATGAGTCTCTACTGATTTAAATAAAAACTTAAACTGCTCAATAAACTAAACTAATTATTAGCCCGAAAACATGAATTCGGGCATACCATGAGAATAAATCAAGTTGTCCCTCTCCGTAAAATGGACTGAATATTTGGATCACCGCAGAATTCTACCGATCCAAAGCAGATATAATGCAGAGAAAACGTGGTTTGAGCTAGATGCTCGATGAATGATAATTATAGCACACAACGGAATAGGAACAGTGCACGCTGATTAATTTCACAATAAATTTCTATTCAATAAAACCATGCTCATCTTTGTCAAAATCATTAATAAAATAATTTCAGAAACATATATATAAAATAAATTCATTCAAGATAATTTTTATGGTACGAAGGCACCGTGGTGATGATACCCCACATCACCAAAGGTCGATGGTAAGCGCTACCAGATATCAGATACTTTCCTCCTCCTTCACAGATATCAATGCATATGATACTAATGCAACCATAAACTGCAATGATGCATGACTCAACAATGCAACCTAATACCGTGATAGTCCACACGGCGGGGCCAGATAACAGAAACAGATACTGGGCACAGGTACCAGTTCAAAACAGAAAACCAATTTGTACAAATCAATCAAAATCAATAAAAAAAATTTCAGATATCAAATAATAACTGATAGTGCAATTCCAATAGTGTATTTCAATAATTTCAGAGAGTCGAATAAATCAAATCAATCTCAAATCAATTCAATAAAATCAAATCAATCTCAATTTAATTCAATAAAATCAAATCAATCTCAAATCAATTCAATAAAATCAAATCAATCTCAAATCAATTCAGTAACACATCGGTAAATTTAATAGTCAAATATCAATCAATATAAATACATTAAAGGCCTGTTCCCGGAATCCTAATGGGTCTAATGCAGAGATAGTTAGCAAAATTAATTATTTAATCAAAATTGTAATAAAATTTAATAATAAAATAAAACTATAGAAAATCATATATAAAATCATTGTTAAAATATTAATTTAAAATTTTATTTAATAACAAACTTAATGCTAAGAAATTTTAAAAGGGACAAAAACGGTGCCATGCACTATAATTACCACTCACCTGGAACCTTCAAGACAATAGTTATTTTCAATGAAAGAAAGATAATTTCAATTGGCTGATTGAATATTCGAATCTCCTACACACCCCAAATATTAAAGAGAAATATCAAATAATAATAAAATATAATAACTTATATATATATATATATATATATATATATATATATATATATATATATATATATATATATATATATATATATATATATAATGAACAGTGAAGCACAGCACCAAAGACGAAGGGACGCTTAACAGTGAAGCAGAAGGGACCGCTTCCAATATATATATATATATATATATATATATATATATATATATATATATATATATATATATATATATATAATCTAAATTTAAAGATATTGTCTCACAGTAATTATGATCAATTCAATTCAATACTAATGATCAAAGAAAAAAAAAATTTATAGGGTAGTTGTAACAAATCAATGAGAGAAAATAAAATCAAATTCACCCATTATTGAATAAAGAATGAGAATTTTTACCTTGAAAAATAGAATCGAATGTGATGAATAGAGAATGAAAAATTTAGGGATTCTCTGTTGAGAGTATTTGATAGAGGTGACAACCAGGTTTTGAGAGCAAAGTTTAGCAGAAGAGATTATTAGGGTATATATATATTTCAAGAGTTCTATTAGGTATAGAATGGGCTAAGAGTTATTATTGAACTGGGTTGTTCAGATTGCAGATATATATTTAATTCCAAAAATAATATATATATATCTAAAAATAAATAAGCAGACCATCTAATAAAAATATATATATATTTTTTTTTTAAATATATTGAATTATTGTTAACTAATTAAAATAAAATAATAATAAATAATAATTGTATATGGGTTTTCACATACTTCCCCCCTTAAAAAAAATTCGGTCCCCGAATTTGGATAGACAAAAATTCTAACCTGAAGAATCAAATAAATGAGGATATTTGGCTCGCATTTCAGATTCTGCCTCCCATGTGGCCTCACTACTTGAGTGATTATGCCACAAGACTTTGACCAAAGCCACTTCCTTAGACCGGAGTTTCCTAATTTGTCGATCTAAAATCTTTACTGGTTGCTCCTCATATGACATATCATCCCTAAATTGCATGGTTTGAGGTTGTAAAACATGAGATGGATCTGGTACATACTTCCTAAGCATAGAAATATGAAAAACTGGATGTACATGTGCAAAACCAGGTGGAAGGGCTAAAAGGTAAGCAAGTGCTCCAATTCTCCAAAATTTCAAATGGACCAACAAAACGAGGGCTAAGCTTCCCTTTCTTCCCAAACCTCATGATTCCTTTCATAGGGGAAACTCTCAGAAATACATGATCACCAATCATAAATTCTACATCTTTACGCTTAGGGTCAGCATAACTTCTCTGTCGACTTTGAGCAGTCAAAAGTCGATCACGAATTAGTCGAACCTTCTCTGAAGTTAATTGTATCAACTCTGGTCTAGTAAGCCTTCTTTCTCCAACTTCATCCCAACAAACCGGTGACCTACACTTTCGACCATATAATGCCTCATATGGAGCCATCTCTATACTTGCCTGATAACTGTTATTATAAGCAAACTCTACTAAAGGCAAATGATGATCCCAACAGCCACCAAAATCCATAACGCATGCACGAAGCATGTCCTCTAATGTCTGTATGGTCCTTTCTGACTGTCCATCCGTCTGAGGGTGAAAAGCAGTACTAAAGTCTACTCGTGTTCCTAAAGCTTCTTGGAATTTCTTCCAAAATCGAGAAGTAAACTGAGTACCACGATCAGATACAATGGAAACTGGAACTCCATGAAGACTAACAATCTTGTTTATATACAACTGTGCAAGTTTAGCAAAGTCATATGTAGTCTTCACAGGAAGGAAATGAGCAGATTTTGTCAATCTGTCCACTATCACCCATATTGCATTATAACCACCTCGTGTACTAGGTAAACCCACAACAAAGTCCATGGCAATATGCTCCCACTTCCACTCAGGAATAGGCAACGACTGAAGTAACCCAGATGGTCTCTGATGTTCTGCCTTAACCTGCTGACAAGTCAAACATTTAGCAACAAAGTCTGCAACATCCCTCTTCATGCCACCCCACCAATAGTGCTCCCTTAAATCACGGTACATCTTAGTTGAACCTGGGTGTACTGTGTAAGCAGAATGGTGTGCCTCCTCCATGATTTCTCTTCTCAACTCATCAACATTGGGGACACAAAGTCTAGTGCCATAACGAAGAACTCCATCATCATTCAACATGAATCCTTGAGCTTGGCCTTTATGAATATTATCTATAATCTCACACAGCTGAGAATCCTTCTTTGAGCAAATTTTAATTCGATCAATCAAGATAGGCCTAACTCGAAAATGTGCTAAGAATGATCCAGCTATGATTTTAAACTCTACTCCCTGATCTAGCAACCCATGTAATTCACCAATCAGAGGCCTCATCTTGGTAGATATATGGGCTAAACTACCAAAAGACTTCCTGCTTAGAGCATCAGCCACCACATTAGCTTTTCCAGGGTGATACTGTATAGTGCAGTCATAATCCTTCAGCAATTCTACCCATCTTCTTTGCCTAAGATTAAGATCACGTTGGTCAAAAATGTATTTGAGACTTTTGTGGTCAGTGAAGATTTCACAAGTCTCACCATACAGATAGTGCCTCCAGATTTTCAAAGCAAAAATTACTGCAGCCATTTCCAAATCATGAGTTGGATAATTCTGCTCGTGTCTTTTCAACTGACGAGAAGCATATGCAATAACCCGTCCATGCTGCATCAAAACACATCCTAAACCAATCCTAGAAGCATCACAATATACTACATAACCCCGATCCGGATGGAAGGGTTAACACCGGTGTCAGAGTTAAACGAGTCTTAAGCTCCTGAAAACTTTTTTCACAAGCCTCAGACCACTGAAATTTCACATTCTTTTGTGTCAACTTAGTTAAAGGTGCTGCAATACGAGAGAAGTCTTGAACAAACCGTCTATAATACCCTGCTAAACCCAAGAAACTACGAATCTCTGACACAGTCGTGGGTCTAGGCCAATGAAGCACTGCCTCAACTTTCTTCTTATCAACGCACACCCCATCCTTAGATACTGTATGGCCTAGGAAAGCCACACTATCTAACCAAAACTCACATTTTGAGAACTTGGCATATAGCTTGTGTTCTCGTAAGGTCTGAAGGACAATTCTCAAATGCTGTTCATGCTCCTCCTTACTCTTTGAGTACACTAGAATGTCATCGATGAATACTATAACAAATTGATCTAAGAAAGGCTTGAAAACTCTGTTCATGAGATCCATAAAAGCGGCCGGAGCATTGGTAAGACCAAAAGACATTACAAGAAATTCATAGTGTCCATACCTAGTCCTAAAGGCCGTCTTGAGTATGTCTTCATTCTTGACCCTTAATTGATGATACCCAGATCGAAGATCAATCTTGGAAAAATACTTTGCACCTTGTAGTTGGTCAAACAGGTCATCTATGCGTGGAAGAGGATACTTATTACGCACAGTTACCTTATTCAATTGCCTATAATTAATGCACATTCTCAAAGACTCATTCTTCTTCTGTACAAATAACATAGGAGCACCCCATGGAGAAACACTAGGGCGAATAAACTCGTTATCTAGTAGGTCCTGTAGCTGCTCCTTCAACTCCTTAAGTTTTGTGGGTGCCATACGATAAGGTGGCATAGATATGGGCTCAGTTCCAGGAACTAAGTCTATACCAAACTCTACCTCTCGCTCCGGGGGTAAACCTGATAAATCTTCTGGAAACACATCAGGAAACTCCTTAACCACTGTAACATTCTCCAAACCTGCACCTTCTACCTGAACATCTCTAACATAAGCTAGATACCCTTTACACCTCTTCCGCAATAATCGTCTAGCACTCACTACAGAGATAAGATTACTAGAGGCTATACTGTGATCTCCCTGAAATTAAAATTCTGCCTCCCCAGGAATTTTAAGGAGTACTACTTTATTATGATAATCCAATGAAACGTGATAAGTGGCTAAACAATCCATGCCTAAAATCACATTAAACTCAAACATATCTAAAGAAACAAGATCTACAACTAATTCCCTATCTCCAATGTGAACTATACAACCCCTATACACCATATCAGTGTCTATTGCGTTCCTCATAGGTGTTGATACAGATGAAGGAAACTCTAACAAAGTAGGTGGTGTACTAAATCTCATGGAAAAGTATGGAGAAACAAATGAATGACTGGAACCAGGATCAAACAGTACTCTAGCATCAAATGAGCAAATAGGAAGTGTACCTGTCACTACTGCATTAGATGCCTGAGCATCCTGCTGAGTTAAAGCAAAAACTCTAGCTTGACCTCTACCACCAGATGTCTGTCCCTGAGTTTGTCCAAATCCTCTACCACCAGAACCTCTACCACCCTGACCGCGACCACCAAAACCCTGACTTCTACCACTATACTGTGAAACTGGTTGAGCCTGAGAGGGAGCAGAATGTGTTGCTTGACCAGCACCCTGAGTTGTCTCACTAGTAGGACAGTCCTGTCTACGGTGTCCCAGTTGTCCACAACCAAAGCATGCTCCAGTGACCCAATGACAAGTGCCCTTATGTGGTTTACCACAATAATGACAAAGAGTGGTAATAGGCTCAGTGCTAATCTGGTTATACCGAGCATTCCCTGTATGTGTCCTCTGCTCACGTCCCTGACCAACTCCAGATTGATGTGCCCTATTGCCAACTGTAGACTGAGAACCCTGCTTATTATCCTGATAAGAGCCCTGATGACTTTGTCCTTTGTTAAATTGATTACCTTGACTATCTTTCTTAAACCGCTTGCGCTGCTCACGAGCCCAACGTTCATCATCATACATCTCCATCTGTCTAGCCCGATCAACCACCTCCTCATATTTAGGTAGTCGTAAAGGAGCTACACGATCAATTAGCCTGTCTCGTAAGCCCCTTTCAAACCTGCGAGCCTTCTTCTCCTCATTTGGAATCAAGTGTTTACCAAAACGGGATAATTTTATAAACTTCATCTCATACTCTGTAACTGTCATTTTACCTTGCTTCAAGGTTTCAAACTCCAAGGCCTTAGCCTCTTGAACACTAGGAGGGAGAAATCGCTCCAAGAAAAGAGAGTGAAATTCAGGCCAGAGGATAGAACCTTCAGGTCTCCCATTCTTCTTAGAGATATACCACTCACGAGCAACTCCCTTAAGCTGATTTCCTGCCAACATCACCATCCTAGCACTACTGCAACCCATAGTGTCATAACACCTCTCCATGTCATCTAGAAAATCTAAGGGATCAGCTAATGCATCCTCTCCAGTGAACTCCTTTGGTCTTAGCTTGAGAAAATCTGTAGAGTCAAGGAATCGAGCCCTATCCTGAGCTGGTGCTAAAGTAGAGCCAACCACTGGTTGTTGTGGTTGAGTTGTAAGGTACTCAGCTATAGTATTAATAAAGACGATTCACCGCATGTAATCCCGCGAGATCTGCACAAGAACTTGACCAGCCCTAGGTGCTTGAGCCGCAGAGCTAATTGGAATGGTTGTGCCCAGTCTTAGCCATAGGCGTCTGCTCGATGTCCTGATTAATAGTTTGAGGTGGTACTCTCCTGTTGGATTAAGGTTTGCACCATTAAGACCCTTGGCCCTAGCTCTCCTCTTACGTTTAATAGACTCAGGCACCTATTCATTTTAATAAACAAGCATTAAATTTGAAAATGTGAGCCAAATTAGGACAGGTGAAAAAAAAAGTACGAAGGACGCAGATATCTGAAGCAATGATAAACTGAAAAGACGTTAAGGATCCTATGCTCCGCAAGTTTACTAGACCTCAACCGAGCTCTGATACCAACTTTGTCACGACCCAAAATTCTCAATCAGGATCGCATAATTTAAGTATTCTTAAATCATGCAAGCCTTATCAGAGTATATTGAATGAATATATTGTCACTTACTAATCCCAAAAATAGACAAAATCCAAATAAACAAAATGCTGAATAAACATCTTAAATATCCCATAGGTAAATCATGAGTCTCTACAGATTTAAATAAAAACTTAAACTGCTCAATAAACTAAACTAATTATTAGCCCGAGAAAACATGAATTCGGGCATACCATGAGAATAAATCAAGTTGTCCCTCTCCGTAAAATGGATGAATATTTGGATCACCGCAGAATTCTACCGATCCAAACAGGATAATGCATGAGAAAACGTGGTTTGAGCTAGATGCTCGATGAATGATAATTATACAACACAAAGGAATAGGAACACGAATACGCTAAATTAATTTCACAATCAATTTCTATTCAATAAAATCATGCTCATCTTTGTCAAAATCATTAATAAAATAATTTCAGAAACATATATATAAAATAAATTCATTCAATACAATTTTTATGGTATTACAAGGCACCGTGGTGATGATACCCCACATCACCAAAGGTCGATGGTAAGCGCTACCAGATATCAGATACTTTCCTCCTCCTTCACAGATATCAATGCATATGATACTAATGCAACCATAAACTGCAATGATGCATGACTCAACAATGCAACCTAATACCGTGATAGTCCACACGGCGGGCGGATAGTAAAATGTGACATCGGGCACAAAATTCAAAACAGAAAACCAATTTGTACAAATCAATCAAAATCAATAAAAAAAATTTCAGATATCAAATAATAACTGATAGTGCAATTCCAATAGTGTATTTCAATAATTTCAGAGAGTCGAATAAATCAAATCAATCTCAAATCAATTCAATAAAATCAAATCAATCTCAATTTAATTCAATAAAATCAAATCAATCTCAAATCAATTCAATAAAATCAAATCAATCTCAAATCAATTCAGTAACACATCGGTAAATTTAATAGTCAAATATCAATCAATATAAATACATTAAAGGCCTGTTCCCGGAATCCTAATGGGTCTAATGCAGAGATAGTTAGCAAAATTAATTATTTAATCAAAATTGTAATAAAATTTAATAATAAAATAAAACTATAGAAAATCATATATAAAATCATTGTTAAAATATTAATTTAAAATTTTATTTAATAACAAACTTAATGCTAAGAAATTTTAAAAGGGACAAAAACGGTGTCATGCACTATAATTACCACTCACCTGGAACCTTCAAGACAATAGTTATTTTCAATGAAAGAAAGATAATTTCAATTGGCTGATTGAATATTCGAATCTCCTACACACCCAAAATATTAAAGAGAAATATCAAATAATAATAAAATATAATAACTTATATATATATATATATATATATATATATATATATATATATATATATATATATAATGAACAGTGAAGCACAGCACAAAAAAACGAAGGGACGCTTAACAGTGAAGCAGAAGGGACGCTTCAAATTGCTACCGAATATATATATATATATATATATATATATATATATATATATATATATATATATATATATATATATATATATATATTCTAAATTTAAAGATATTGTCTCACAGTAATTATGATCAATTCAATTCAATACTAATGATCAAAGAAAAAAAAAATTTATAGGGTAGTTGTAACAAATCAATGAGAGAAAATAAAATCAAATTCACCCATTATTGAATAAAGAATGAGAATTTTTACCTTGAAAAATAGAATCGAATGTGATGAATAGAGAATGAAAAATTTAGGGATTCTCTGTTGAGAGTATTTGATAGAGGTGACAACCAGGTTTTGAGAGCAAAGTTTAGCAGAAGAGATTATTAGGGTATATATATATTTCAAGAGTTCTATTAGGTATAGAATGGGCTAAGAGTTATTATTGAACTGGGTTGTTCAGATTGCAGATATATATTTAATTCCAAAAATAATATATATATATCTAAAAATAAATAAGCAGACCATCTAATAAAAATATATATATATTTTTTTTTAAATATATTGAATTATTGTTAACTAATTAAAATAAAATAATAATAAATAATAATTGTATATGGGTTTTCACACTTTCCCTCAGGAATTTTACCCACAATGGCCATTAGTTTTTCATCTGCCCTCTACCCATCTTGTATCTGCTGTAGCAGGGTTGGCCTCACTTGCAACTCAGCCAAAATAGCTCCATCTTGAGCTAAGGATAGACAGGCATTGAGTGATCTTAAAGATGTGATGGACTTCCTGCTCAAAGCATCAGCAACTACATTTGCCTTCCTAGGATGATAATCTATCACACAATCATAGTCCTTTAGGAACTCAATCCATCGCCTCTGTCTAAGATTGAGCTCCTTCTGGGTTGGCAAATATTTTAGACTCTTGTAGTCTGTATAGAAGTAGCATTTTTCACCATATAAATAATGCCTCCATATCTTCAGTGTGAAGATAATTGCTGCTAACTCCAGATCATGAGTAGGGTAGTTCTGTTCATGTGGCCTTAACTGCCTGGAAGCATAGGCGACCACTTTCTCCTCTTGTATCAATACACACCCTAGCCCATTATGTGAGGCATCACTGTAGACCACAAAGTCTTTCCCCGACACTGGCTGTGTTAACACTGGTGCTTCTGTTAGCATAGCCTTTAGCCTCTCAAAACTGGCTTGGCACTTGTCGTTCCAGCCAAATTTCACATTCTTATGCAACAACTTAGTCATTGGAGCAGCTATAAGAGAGAACCCCTTTACAAATCTTCTGTAATACCCAACTAGCCCTAAGAAACTTCTGACCTTAGTTGTATTTCTGGGAGGCTTCCATTCCATCACTGCTTCTATCTTTTTGGGATCTACTCTAATCCCCTCAGCTGATACTATGTGTCCAAGGAAGGAGATTTCACTCATCCAGAAGTCACACTTGGACAGCTTAGCATACAGCTTCTTTTCTCGCAAGGTTTGTAGGACAATCCTCAAATGTTCCTCCCTGATCTTGGAAAACACCAGAATATCATCAATAAAGACCACTACAAACCGATCTAGATATGGATGGAAGATACGGTTCATAAGGTCCATAAATGCTGCTGGTGTATTTGTCAAACCAAACGGCATCACTAAAAATTCATAGTGTCCATACCGGGTTCTGAATGCAGTTTTTGACACATCTGCATCCTTACCCTCAACTGATGATACCCTGATCTGATATTAACTTTTGAAAATACACCGGCTCCCTTCAACTGATCAAACAGATCGTCAATTCTGGGTAATGGATATTTATTCTTCACAGTTACCTTGTTCAACTGCCGGTAATCAATGCACAATCTCAAGGTTCCATTCTTCTTCTTCACAAACAGCACCAGAGCTCCCCATGGTGACACACTGGGGCGTATGAATCCCTTCTCAAGCAACTCTTGCAACTGAGTTTTCAACTCCCTCAATTCAGTGGGTGCCATCCTATAAGGAGCAATAGAAGTGGGTGCTGTACCCGGCATTACCTCAATAGCAAACTCGACTTCCCTTTCTGGTGGTAAACCAGGCAACTCTTCAGGAAATACATCTGGAAAGTCTCTTACTATGGGTATATCACACAGGTTCGGCTTAGCCTGCCTAGTATTAACCACATGTGCTAGGTAAACTTCACAGCCTTTTTTCATCAATCTTTTTGCAACTGTGGCTGAGATAACATTGGACAGGAAATCTGTCCTTTCACCCACAACAGTGATCTCATTACCCTTAGAAGTTTTCAGAGAAATCCTCTTCAATTTGCAATCAACTATTGCCTGATGACGTGATAACCAATCCATTCCAAAAATCATGTCAAACTCGTGGAAGGGCAACTCAATTAGGTCTGCCGAGAATTCATACCCCTGAATCCTCAATGGGCAACTTTTATACACCTTATTCACCACCACACTGTGGCCTAGTGGATTTGTGACTAGAATGTCTTGATCACTCTCCTCTACTGGAACTCCCCTCTCAATGGGTAGTTTGATGCAAATGTAGGAATAAGTGGATCCTGGATCCACCAATGCATGCACAGAAGTGTTGTAGAGGGAAAACGTACCCCTGATGACATCCAGGGCATCTTGCTCCTCCTGAGCTCTGATGGCATAGACCCTGGCTAGTATTCTTGTGTCTGGCCTCTCAGCTGACTCAGATGCAGGCCTCAGTGGTGGACCAGCTGCCTCAGGTTTACCAGGCTTCCTACCCCTTTGTGGTGCAGGAGCAGGTCTGTCAGTTTGTGTTGGAGCAACTGTAGTAGTCCTCTTCGGACAATTCTTAATCTGATGTTCTGTCGATCCACACCGTAAGCATGCACTAGTCACTCGCCAACAATCCCCCTTATGCCACTTCTGACAGTACTGACAGGCAGAAGATGCCAGGGCTGGTCCCCTGAACATCGTCCATGGAGAGCTGCCCACTGATGGTGTGGACTGGCCTCTCCTAGGTGTGAATTGTGGTCTGGGCCCCTAAGACTGACCCTGACCCTGTGATGGTCCTGAACTCTGAGCAGGAGGACCCTTACTCTTCTTGCTGGGAGCAGAAAATGTACTGGACTGACCCGGACCCCTCTTCTGCTGTCTTTCTCTTCTATTTCGTTCATTGGTTCTGACCCTTTCCACTTTTGTTGCAGCATCAACTAGTTTAGCAAAATCAATAATCTCCAATGCTGTGATCATGACTTTAATGTTATCATTGAGCCCTTCTTCAAACCGTCTGCACTTCTCTGCCTTTGTAGGGACTATCTCCCTCCCATATCGGCTCAGTCTGACAAATTCATGCTCATATTCCACCACTGACAACTATCTCTATCTCAGACTGATAAATTCTCTTCTTTGCTCTTCTAGATACACTTTGCTAATATATTTCTTCCTGAACTCTGTAAGGAAGAATTCCCAGGTAATCCTTTCTGGTGGCACCTCACTGGTTACTGTGTCCCACCACTAATATGCGTCATCCTGAAGTAGGGACACAACACCCGCTAGGTTCTACTCGGGGGTGTAGTTTAGCTGTTTCAGCACTCTGATGGTTCTATCCAACCAGTTTTCTGCGGCCATGGGATCATCCTCCCTCTTCCCAAAGAAGTCCACAGCCCCATGCTTTCGCAGTTTCTCTAAATGAGATTTCTATGGTGCTGGTGGAGGTTGTGGCTGTGGTTGTGGTGGTGGTATTGCCCCCATCATTTGTCGATAGAATTCGGTCTTTTGCTGAAATAGAGTAAACTGAGGTTGGGCAGGTGCCTCAGCTGCTGGTGGAGCAGATTCTCCCCTGCCCCCAGATTCCGCCCTGGGTGGAGCACGACTCTCCACCTCTTCTTCAATCGCTTCATGCGGCAGATCCATATCCTATTCAAAATAAGAAAACAAACAGATCTGCATCAGTGTCACCTCAACACTTATAAATGCAATGCAATGGTATGCACTCTATCTAGGCCCAGAAACGCCTAAACCGATGCTCTGATACCACTAAATGTGACATCCTTTACTCGTCTACAGTGTAGCTAAGCAAGTTATGCCACTCAGTGTGCTGGAGTACCAATTTATGTTTCTATTACAATTTATCCCTTTTTAATTCATTTATTTTCAAGTTTTGGTAAATCTGAATTTTTTCGAAAATTTTATAGAAAATCCGGCAGAGTACCGGCTGTAAATTGGAAAAACAGTTCTTCTAAACCTGTTTAAAAACACTTCTAATATAATTTCCAAATCCAAACTCCATTATACACATTCAAGTCAATCTCAAAATCTCAATCTCAAATCACAACACTAT
This sequence comes from Hevea brasiliensis, assembly GCF_030052815.1. Classification (NCBI taxonomy): domain Eukaryota; kingdom Viridiplantae; phylum Streptophyta; class Magnoliopsida; order Malpighiales; family Euphorbiaceae; genus Hevea; species Hevea brasiliensis. The sequence continues at coordinate 53,055,682 of NC_079496.1, forward strand.
TTTCAGAAATATTTCTTTTCACTTCATTGCTGGAAGTACATTCATAAATATTTCTCAACATAATATACGGAAAATTTCAATAATATAAAATTTCATATATTTACATCATTACATAATTACAAGAGTTTATAGTTACGACCCAAAGCTAATACAAAATGCAAAATATAAAATGCTACCCAAAATCCTAATGTCCTACCATATGCAGTGCAGATGTGAGGTGACTCTGGACTCCAGATGCAGCTCTGAATGCTCACCCTGTCTGATGTCTGCTGGGCTCCCCAGCTAGGTCTCCAGTACCTGCACATGGCAAAAGTGATGCGCTAAGCAATTCTGCTTAATGGCGACAATATAAAATAAAATAAAATGAAATAAAAATAAATATGCAGAATGTATGTTTACATTTTTTGGTAGACTTAATTTCTGCTATTAATTGCAGTATTATCCATTTAAAATTCTGTAAAGTTTATGATCATTGCCCGAGTAACCTATATTAGTCGACTGGACTGGATAAATGGGTAAACTGGCACTGGGTACTAAGTACCTCAGACCAACACACCATCGGTCATATTGTGTCTCCCGGTATGCAACAGAACAGCTAATAAGCTATAATAATTAGCAGGGTTAAAACCCAAGTGTAATAATTCAAATAACATAGCCAAAGGCTATTATGTCACATAATGGCATGGGAAGCCATGAAACACAGAATGGCATGAAGCCATATGCAGTGTTGCTAACAGAACCCTATTGGCATGCCAAGCTATCCAAACCAATCTTGTTAGGTATACTAGGGCATTTCACACTTTTAAGTTTCATAATTTTTGGAATTTAAGTTTTAGTGTTACTATTCCATTCATTGGTCAACAAAAATGTTGACTTTTGTATAGGCAATAGGTACATTGGTTTTAATATCATCAACATACCATATTTTGCATTCAAAATTTATTGGTATTGGTTGCCAATACCATTTCTAAGCTTAATGTTAGTTGGGCAAAATTTTCACTTTTTATGCCTTATATTTACTGTTCCATTGGTCAATTTTACAGTGGGAATTTGGCAAACTGATCAATATGAAAGTTGTTCCTTATTTTGTCTAGTTGCATTTCCTTTTTCGAATCACTCCATTTGGAGTTTTGTAGCTCAAGTTATGGTCTAAAAACCACAACTGGCCGGATTGAAATTCTGTCCAGAATTTCTAGACTGACCATATCTACAGTGTAATGAACAGTGACTGCAACTCACCTTTTGAATATGTTCTGGTCATAATTTGGGTTAGGTTTCTTCATGAAAGTTGTTGGTCTATGTCTCAGCTTGTTTCTGGTAAAATTTCAGGTCAATTGGACCTTTATACACTGAGTTATGGCCAAATGACCAAATACTGTTCATTTGGTTATTTTGCCAAGGCAAACTGCAGATCACCCGGATTAAGGCAAGCTTTTGGTCCACTTGGTTTAGTTTTATGGGCATGGTTTCATCACCAAAGTTGTGCCATTATGTGTCTAGTTTCATGTCCAATTGGCCTTGCACCAATTAAACCTCTACAATTTAAGTTATGGCTACCCAAACCTGCTGGACCAAGTCCAATTCTGCAAGTCACTCTAATGGCAGCCACACCAAACCTAAATCCCATCACTCAACATACTTCATTTTTTATTTAAAAAGAACTAAATGGTCACTAATTAACCATTAATACCTATTTTCATTATCACATGATCAAAGTCCCATTTTTCCACCCAAAACCTTAACTCACACATTACCATTCATGCATTTTCATTGCATTTCTTCAATCCACTTACAAGATGCACATTAAGGGTAGCCATAATAACCTTTTAACTTCATTAAACTCATCACAAACAAACCCTAACCATGGCTGCCAAAAATTTAGGGTTTACATACAAATGGCATTCAACAATTTTTCTTTGTAATTTACACTCATTCAAAGTCCTTAACATGAATTTAAAGTAAAATTCATGGTTAGGTCACTAACCTCTATGGAGTGAGATTTTCCCACGTGCTAAAACTCTTGTTTTCCTCTTCTTTTTGCTCCCAAAAGAATCACCAAGGTGTAAGAGCAAGTTTTTGTGTTGACAATTAGGGTTTTTGGTGAAAGAAAGCTAGGGAAAATCAAGCTTGAAAAAGCTTGTTCATGGTGGCTATGGTGGGAGTGTTGACGTCAAGGAGAAGAAGAGAAGAAGGTGTTCTGATTTTTTTTCATTTTGCAGCCCATTTAGTCTCTTTTAAATATATTTATGCCATGTGTCAAAATTGGGTTGGTTGGGAGAATCTTAATGACATCACTATGATGTCATAATGCCATTTTCTTTTATTTTCTCTCCATTTCTTGTCTAATTAATTTCAATTAAATTTTTAACAATATTTATTCATATTTTATATTATATAAATTATTTATTTAACTGGACAATTTGGCTAAAAATTATCTCTAAAGATGAAATGATCAAAATGCCCTCCGTTTGGCTTAACGGGCCAAAATTGTCTGTACCGATTGACAAATTTTTCTAAGTATTTTCTTGGAATTCTAATGCCATAAGAACCTCAATGACCCTTCTCTGGAGTCTCAAAAACTATTTTATAATTTTTCCCCCTGGTCTAGGGCTCCTAGTTGCGAGAACCGCAACTTCTCACTAGGTTACTCATCGCTAGGGCACCGGCTCATTTAACTTTGTTGTATTTTATTCCTAAAATTTTTTCTAAATTTTTCTTATTAATATTTGAGTTATTTATGATTTTTCACTTTAGTTTAAATATTTTTTCGGACATTCTAGCTATCCGGACTGATACTGGTCACCGGAACAGTAAACTGTACGGACTAGCTAAAGTGAGGATGTTACATGACCTAATTGTTCACTAACTTAAAACATTTTCAGAGCAGGGTTTCTACATGAAAATTGTGGCATTATGTGTTTACTTTCATCTCCAATTGGTCTCACACAAACTGGAGTGGCAGAATTATAGTTTTGGTCCTTTAAGTGGGCCAAGGTCTGGCTATCCAGAATTGGACCCTTACCAATCCGAATTTGGTTTCACTTCTCACCATTTCAACACACCCTAATTGGTCCCAATTGACTAAATTAGTCTCAATTAGGTAAATTTGTCTCAATTTCAAAAATTGCCAAATTTTCCCCCAATTTCCCATGGTTCAAGAACCCTAATTCCTCAATAGCTTCAAATCATGAAATCAAAGTGTATAAACATTATCTATACACTCAATCAAACTTGCCTACATATTTAAATGCATCCAAATCCATCAAATCCTAGTCATCTCTAACATGGCCAAATTTCATGGGTTGCTATACATGCATGATTTTTCATTTGTTTCTACAATAATTCATCCACATGAACTCAACTTCAAACATTTATACTAAAGAAAGAGATTTGATTAACTTACCTCAAATTGTGAATTTTCTACTTCTTCAAATCTCCTTCCTTTCCTCTTCTTTCACTTTCAACTATCAACCCAAGATGAAATTTCAATATTTAGTGTTAAGGATTATGAAGATCATGAAGGAAAGTAAGGTTTTGTAAGCTTTTGAGGTGTGTTAATGAAGGAAAAAAATGAGAGAGTTAGAGAGAGAAGATGGGGCGGCTTGGAGTGGCAAAGAAGAAGACCAAATTTTCTAATTTTAATTGTTTTAATCTCTTTTTAACTTATCTTCAAATTTTATAATTCAATAATTAAAGTTTTATTACATCAAGCTCACCTCATCAATGATGTCATAATTCTTTTTGAATTTAAATTTTTCCTTTTCTTTCCATTCACCTCTTCAATTCTAATATATTTTTTCATAGTTTTAATTTCCTACATTTTATTGGATAATTATGCCAAAAGTCACCTCTAAGGGTGAATTGACTAAATTGCCCCTTACCGGTCTTATCCGTTTTTCTAGTAATATTTAATTGATTCCGAAACCCTAGTTTAATTTTTCAAACTGGTTCTTGGTTCTTTTATGTGGTTTTCACATTTCCCATAGCTTCGTAATAATTCTTAGGCCTACGGTGTCACAATGCCCCATACAAAAATAGAGTTATAACTGACCTCGCAGTCACTTCCCAGTGCGATCACCCATCGCTATGACTCCCAGCTTATCTAACCCATTATGCTTTGTTTTCTTTATTTCCTTTTTAACTTCATGTAATTGCTATTTGTTTTTGTTCAGGGCTTTTCAAGATGACTTCAATATGGTTTTAATCCTCTTAATTGTCCGGACTGACACCGGTCACCGGAACAATGAAATGCACAAAACTATGCATATGGGGGTGTTATCTTTTGAATCAAGTCAAATAAATCTAAGTATCTGAATATAAAATATAAAATTAAATTTATATATTTTTACAAAATAATTTTGAAAAGAATATATAATTGAAAAGAATATATCCCACATAAATTATAAGATCTATTAAATAAAATGTATATTTTATATATAGTCTACTTTAGTTAAGATATGTATTTTATATAAAGGATACTACAATTAATGATAAATTGGTTTTAAATATGAATTTTTTGCGCTGATTTGTTTTCTTATTCTTTGTTTTTCCTTGCGAAGAGAAGTGTATAATCATGAATATTATTGCAAAGAGTTTTTTTTTTCTTTGAATTAGAATTTAAACTCATTGGTGAGTTTTTCAAAGAATCGGAGAGTAATAATTGAAAAAAAAATCATATGTAAATCTAATTTATTATGTAGATCAAAATATATGATATATAATATTAAAGCATATAAATTATATAACTCATATAAGTTCTTCACTGTATAAATTTCGTGAAAATGAAAAAAAAATATGCGAGTTCTTCACAAACTTTCATAGAATTGTTTTTCTTTTCATTTTTTTAGTTTTTTATTTTTTTTGAAGAGAAGAATAAAATTGTAAAATCATGTATATATTTTTACATTGACTTTTTTTTCTCTTCAATTAAAATTTGATCTCATCAATGGTTTTTCAAAAATTTAGTATTTTAATAAAAAAATTTATATTTAAACCGATTTATCATAAAATGTAGCATGCATTAAATAAAATATACATACTAAATAGAGTAAATTATACATAAAATACACATTTTACTTAATGGATGCTACAATTCATAGATGATGTATTATTTTTAATTATATATTCTTTTTTCAAATTTATTTGGTAAAAATTTTTGAATTTCTTTTTATATTTTACATTCAGATATATAAATTTATCTACCTTGATTCAAAAGATAATTACATAAATTGAAAGTAATAAAAATATTTTTTAGTATAAAGTTTTAATTAAAAATAGTATAAAGTTTTAATTAAAAATAAATATAAAATAAATTTTATTTTTAAATATAAAGTTTAATCAATAAACTAAAAATGTCAAATGTTTATATTAAATTACGATCATATCTAAAATTTTTATTTGTTAATCAAATAAAACTTTTGATACTATATTGTAATTTACCATTAACTTTTTACATTCAATTTTACTCCATTTGATACAATTATGACAAATCTCAAAGGTGTGACTATTTTAGCCAAAATTAAAAATTATGGATATAAATGTAAATTAACATAAACTTTTAGCTTTTTGGTCTAATTGGGCTTTTTATATATAATATAATATTATCATTGTAATAATAATTAATTAATTATTAAATTAATCTTTAATTAAAATATAATTTATTTAATGATGATTGGTAAAAAAAAAAATCCAAACCTTTGCATTGATTACACATTTTATCCAAATATTTTAAATTTGGACAATTAAATTAAAATTTTTATGATTGAATAAATTTTATCCAACACTCTAATTAGAATTTGAGAATTTTGACTTTTATCATTTGAAATGTTAAAATTCTAGTGACCTCTTCCTTAATGGCCCTCTCCCAAACTCCCACCCCTAATCTCTACATTAGAGCCATCATTGTCTCACCCTCTTGTCCCTGTTCCGCCACCTTACCTCAGTGTATTCTCTGCTTTTTTGGGGGGGCCTTCCAACTCCTTTCTCTTCCATGGTCTTCTCTAGCTTCTCTTTCCCTTGAACTTCTTCAACTATAGCTCAAAGTTCACAAGCAAAAAGACTTTCTGGTGATTGCATTGTTAAATAAAAAGAGAAGATCTCTAAATAAGAATAAACCCCTTCATCAAACCTGCATTGAATCATTTAATGAACACTTAAGGTTTTTTTTTCCCTTAAAAAATTTTTGAGGCAACACACCCATCACCCATAAAATGGACTTGTGGATTGGGGCTCTCTCTACTCTCTACAGATGTACTTTGAATTGACAGATTTGATACCTTATAACAACTTATTCCCCAATGATTTGGCAATGTAGGACATTTTATAGTCCATGAATAATTACGATTGTTTTATTAAAAAACATTATCATTGATAAAAAAAAAGTTCAAATACCTTATTCCTATTAGATCTCTAATTTTGAGTTTTAGTAACATTCGTTAGGATTACACTTCTTTTCTTTATAATTATCTATCAAACAACATTAATCTCTCCTGCATCTTCATTATATTTGTGTAATTTTATTGGCCACAATCTTATACAAACTCAATATCAAAACACTTATAATCCCATTTAAATACTACTACATGAGAATTTTATTAAACTCCTAATACTATATGTAGAGTTTTTTCAATTATTTTCTTTATTTTTTTAATTTTATTATATTTTTATTTTATTATATTTTTATTTTATTTAAGATACATTAATTGTCAATAATCAATTAAATTTAGTTTTTCATTAATTTTTAATAATTTATTATTGCATAACAAGAATTTATTTTTAATATTAAATAATAGTAGTATATAACGGACTATTAAAAAGACAATTTTTTTGGTAATTATTTTTAAATATTAAGATAAGATTATAGAATTGTAGGAATTTTTTCTTTCTTTTTAATAACAAAACTTAAATTATTTTTTTGAATAATATAGTAAACGGATTTTCAAAATAAAATTTGAATTGAAAAAGGATTTATTTTGAGATTTTTTTCTAAATGAAATTAGGTACAAAAGATTGCCAAGGCAAGGCAGGAAAAGGAAAAAAAAAAAATCTATTTTCTATCTCCTTTCTTTTTTTCTAATTTATTTTAAATTTTTGTTTTAAAAAATTTATTTTAAACTTAGGCTTCTATTCAAATAGAAATTTGTAAATATTTAATAATTTATAAAGAATAATAAGATTTTATATTTCAATAAAAAAAATTATCCATTTATCAAAACTTTTAGCTTTTTTTAATTTAATATTTGAGAATATATTTATATTACTTTTCAAATTTTAATGGAATCATATTATAAAAATAAAACTTCAATCTATTATTTTTCTTTTTGTTTTAATTTTAGGATTTTCTTATTTTGTTTAAAATATATTAATTGAATTATATTTAGTCCTTCATTGTTATAATGCAAAAAAATAGGATTAAAAATTTTAAATTTATATAAATTATAAAATTAATTTAAAAATAAAAAATATAATTATAAATAATATAAATAATGAAAAGTACTTTTAGCAAGACTAATGTTCTCCATGATCCCACACTGATATATAGTATTTATAGATAAATTATAGATTAATTATATTTTTTATTTTTCACATACTAATTTCTTATTTTAGTTAATTACTTATTATAAAATTTTATATTTAATTAAAGTATAATACGACTAAAAATTTTAAATTTATATAAAATTTAAAATTAAAAATTTTTAATTTATATAATATTAAAATTAATTTAAATAATAAAAATATAATTATAATTAATTAAAAAATAAAAAATATTTTTAACAAAACTAATGTTCCCTTTCCCACATTTAGTATAGATAATCAATAACATTGACAACCCCAACATGGCACTAACTACAAGTTAATTGGACATTCCAAGTGAGTAATTATAAGAGCTCGTTATAATGCTCATCAATTTAAATGTCTGAAGCCCAATTTATATTCTTATTCTTGGTACTTAACACCATGTTTGGATCATGATTTGTTATTGTTTCATAATAACTGATGTAATTTCTCTTATTGTTTGAAATATTATTTCTTAGAAAAGTGATTTTTATTGTAAAATAATGATTTTTTAACCATCATTTTTTAACAGTTTTTCAACCCACTAATTTAATGGATTGAAATGGTTTAAAGTTCATATATTCATATTTTATTCTTATATAATTTATAAAATTCTAATTATATTATATCTTTTTATTTTTAGAAACCCTTCCTTTCTCGTCAAAATCATGATTGGTTCTTTATTTTTCATTAATTAAAATAAATTAAATAAAATATATTTATAACACATATTTAGTGATTAATTAAAAAAAAATATATCTTTTATTCTTATTATGATAATATTATATATAAATTAATATTTCATTTAAATAAGTATCTTTAAATTATTTATATATTTAAAACATTAAATTAAAAAATATTTCAATAATCTTTATATTTATTTTACTATATAGTACTATCTAAAAAAAATTATTATATCATCATATACTATATTATCTTTCTAAATATGTTAAAAATTAAAATTATATATTTATTAATAAATTATGCAGTATTCAATCTAAATAGGGTATGAAGTATTAATAAAAAAATTTGATTTAAATTAAAAAAAATTATTATTTTTTAATCTAACACGTGATTTTAAACTTATTTAATTTTTAATTAAAAGTACATAACTTATTTTATTTTTACCAAAAAGTTGGGCATTTCACATGCCTACCCACATGAAACGAAGGTCAAATCATAAGTGTTGGGAAGGTCTGAAATTGCATGGAGCTGCCAGGTTCGCCTCGTCAAAGCCGGTAAAGCACCACCATAAAGTTAGCAAAGCTACCAATAAGTGAAGGATGTCATAACTATTAAATATAAATATTAATTTATTAAAAAATTAAATAACTTTAATTATTTTTATATTAATAACTAATTAAAGAAAATATTTTCTCACGACTAGTTCAACTTTCTTAATTATTTAAGACTCGTTGACTATTTTGTCCAATGTGACTCAGTCAATCGCCAGAGTCTTTAATTTGTTAATCTTTCTAACACATAATTTATTACTTGTCCTTTTTTATGGTTGAAAAATTTAAAGGGTTAGCGTAATTGACAAATAAGTTTGTCTTCACTTTATTAATCAGAATTTAATTTCTAAAATTAATATCCAAAAATTCATTTCTATTTATAAATGTGGAGCAGCAAATGTACATTTCGATTAACATAGTAAAAAGATTTAATTTTAATTAAAAAATTAATTCGTGTGTATGTGTTTTTTTTATAAAAAAAAAACTAAAAAATCAATTATGAAAAATTATAAATTATGAGGTTTTTATTTTTTTAAGAAAAGAAATTGTATTGAGTTGTTAAATTCTAATTTATGGCGTTATCCAAAGTTTAGAAAAAAAAAATTTTTTTTCTTTATGGTCAAAATGTGAAAATGAGAGAAGTTTTTGTAAGGATTATAATTGAAAAATTAAATTGAATTGAATTATTTTAGTTTTATTTTTTTTAATTGGTTCAATTTGGTTTAATTACAATCTTTAAAAAGTTCAATTTTTTTATTTGAGTTTAGTTGTTTTAATAAAAAATAAAAAAATAAAACCTACTGATTTGTTCAATTTATGACTTTTTTTTTTTAAATTTTATGAGTTCTTACACAATACAATGTATAATTAATGGAATTTATAGTAAACTCAAAGAATAAAAATATAGAAATTAAAAAGGCTCAATAAAATAAACTCAAATTACTAAACCGAATGAAAAATTTTTAATTTGCTTTAGTTTAACCTGTATAACTCAGTTGGATTAATATTATTTCTTAATACAAATTTTCAGTTATTTCAATTTGATTTAATTTTAAATTAAACTAATTAATTATACGGTTATATTGTAAAGAAATTATTCGATGCACCAGAGCATGCGCTTTTCCTCTTAAATACATGTGAGTGTGACTCCCAATTGAAGATATACAGTGGAGGTAGTGGGGCACTTGCCCCCACTGGGCCTCTAAAATACCAATATATATATATATATATATATATATATATATATATATATATATAAGACACCCGCTATGATTTTAACTAAAATAGCTATTGATAATTGGTTGATTATGCATACTCGGATGTAGAGAAGAATTACTCATTGTATTTTTATTATTGCCCCACTGAAATAAAAAGGCTTACCCCCACTTTTCATTATCAACTCATTACTATCATGATCCATTGAAATGGAATGTGTAAGTTTACCCTCAATGTGTAAGTTTACCCTCTAAAACTATATCCTGTATACACCCCTATAAGTTCCATACTCCATATTTTAAAGAAAGACTAAAATTTTAAGAGTGTAAGATGCGCTATTTTCTCCCAATTTCTCATGGTTCAAGAACCCTAATTCCTCAATAGCTTCAAATCATGAAATCAAAGGGTATAAACATTATCTACACACTCAATCAAACTTGCCTACATATTTAATTGCATCCAAATCCATCAAATCCTATTCATCTCTAAGATGGCCAAAATTCATGGGTTGCTATACATGCATGACTTTAATTTGTTTCTATAATAATTCATCCACATGAACTCAACTTCAAGCATTTATACTAAAGAAAGAGATTTGATTGACTTACCTCAAATTGTGAATTTTCTACTTCTTCAAATCTCCTTTCTTTCCTCTTCTTTCACTTTCAACTATCAACCCAAGATGAAATTTCAATATTTAGTATTAAGGATTATAAAGATCATGAAGGAAAGTAAGGTTTTGTAAGCTTTTAAGGTGTGTTAATGGAGGAAAAAATGAGAGAGTTAGAAAGAGAAGATGGGGTGGCTTGAAGTGGCAAAGAAGAAGACCAAATTTTATAATTTTAATTGTTTTAATCTCTATTTAACTTATCATCAAATTTATAATTCAATAATTAAAGTTTTATTACATCAAGCTCACCTCATCAATGATGTTATAATTCTTTTTGAATTTAAATTTTTCCTTTTCTTTCCATTCACCTCTTCAATTCTAATATATTTTTCATAGCTTTAATTTCCTATATTTTATTGGACAATTATGCCAAAAGTCACCTCCAAGGGTAAATTAACTAAATTGCCCTTTACCGGTCTGATCCGTTTTTCCAGTAACATTTAATTGCTTTTGGAACCCTGGTTCAATTTTTCGAACTGGTTGTTGGTTCTTTTATGTGGTTTCCACATTTTACCTAACTTTGTAATAATTCTTAGGGCTGCGGTGTCACAATGCCCCATACAAAAATAGAGTCATAACTGACCTCGCAGTCACTTCCTAGTGCGGTCACCCATCGCTATAACCTCCGGCTCATTTATCCCATTATGATTTGTTTTCTTTATTTCCTTTTTAACTTCATGTAATTGCTATTTATTTTTGTTCAAGGCTTTTCTAGATGACTTCAATATAGTTCTAATCCTCTTAATTGTCCAGACCAACACCAGTCATCAGAACAGTAAAATGCACAGAACTATGCATATGGGGGTGTTACATGTATTCATTATTTTTAATTACTTAGTTTATTTTTATATATTATTGCATCACTAAGCGTTATGCTTAGTGCATGGATTTTTCCTCGCGTAGGGACTAGAGATAAAGCACAGTGGACATTAGACTATGATTTTTGGGAGTCCAGACCTGCAGCAAGTGTCCAGCATGTCACCTCACTCCGTAGTGCATTTTGATAGGGTCCACCAGGCCATAGTAGTTTATTTTTTTACATTGTAAATATTGATAAATTTTGTATTCTAAATTATGAATTTGTATAATAATTAATTTTATACACTATGTAAAGTTATAAAATTTGAAAATTTTAGGCATGAATTGAGTATGAGATTAATGTGAATGGAAATGATTATATGATTTGAATTAGAAAATGTTGATGAGATTATGAATTGGACTCATGATTATTGATGAGATTTTAAATAGGTAAATATGTTAACACGGCAAATATAAATAAAACAGGAGAGACTCTGTCAGTTTCTCCATTTAAATAATTGGATTTAAAATAACGATGGGAATAAAAATTAATATGGAATAAAGCAAGATAAGATAAGGTGCTCTGGCACAGAATGTAACATTCCTTGCTCTACTACACAGTAAATCGGGACAGGGGGGTTACACTTTCTTTTATTAATAAGTTTTTGTTAATTTTTTATAGGCTAATTGGTCAAAAAATGCTAAATATTTATGTTAATTCAAATTTATATCCATAACTTTTAATTTTGACTGAAATAGTTACACCTTTGAATTTTGTCATGAATATATCCAATGGAGTGAAATTGACTTTAAAAAGTTAATGATAAATTACAATATAGTATTAAAAGTTTTATTTGATTAATAAATAAAAGTTCTAGATATATTCGTGATTTAATATAAATATTTAGTATTTTTAGTCCATTAATTAAACTTAATATTTAAAAGTAAATTTTGTTTTATATTTATTTTTAATTGAAACTTTATAAAAAAATATTTTTATTAATTTTAATTAGTATAATTATCTTTTGAATCAAGTCAAATAAATCTATGTATCCGAATATAAAATATAAAATTAAATTTATATATTTTTACAAAACAATTTTGAAAAGAATATATAATTGAAAAGAATATATCCCACATGAATTATAAGATCTATTAAATAAAATGTGTATTTTATATATAGTCTACTTTAGTTAAGATATATATTTTATATAATGGATACTACAATTAATGATAAATTGATTTTAAATATGAATTTTTTGCACTGATTTGTTTTCTTGTTCTTTGTTTTTCCTTGTGAGAGAAGTGTATAATCATGAATATTATTGCAAAGAGTTTTTTTTTTTGTTCCTTTGAATTAGAATTTAAACTCATTGGTGAGTTTTTCAAAGAATCAGAGAGTAATAATTGGAAAAAAAAATTATATGTAAATCTAATTTATTATGTAGATCAAAATATATGATATATAATACTAAAGCATATAAATTATATAACTCATATAAGTTCTTCACAGTACAAATTTCGTAAAAATGAAAAAAAAAAATATACGAGTTCTTCACTAACTTTCATAGAATCATTTTTCTTTTCATTTTTTTAGTTTTTTATTTTTTTTTGAAGAGAATAATAAAATTGTAAAATCATGTATATATTTTTACATTGACTTTTTTTTTCTCTTCAATTAAAATTGGATCTCATTAATGGTTTTTCAAAAATTTAATAAAAAATCAATAAAAAAATTTATATTTGAACCGATTTATCATGAAATATAGCATGTATTAAATAAAACATATATATTAATTAGAGTAAACTATACATAAAATACACATTTTACTTAATGGATGCTACAATTCATAGATGATGTATTATTTTTAATTATATATTCTTTTTTCAAATTTATTTGGTAAAAATTTTTGAATTTTTTTTATATTTTACATTCAGATATATAAATTTATCTACCTTGATTCAAAAGATAATTACATAAATTGAAATTAATAAAAATATTTTTTTAGTATAAAGTTTTAATTAAAATAGTATAAAGTTTTAATTAAAAATAAATATAAAATAAATTTTATTTTTAAATATAAAGTTTAATCAATAGACTAAAAATGTCAAATGTTAATATTAAATTACTATCATATCTAAAAATTTTATTTGTTAATCAAATAAAACTTTTGATACTATATTGTAATTTACCATTAACTTTTTACATTCAATTTTACTCCATTGGATACAATTATGAGAAATCTCAAAGGTATGGCTATTTTAGCCAAAATTAAAAATTATGGATATAAATGTGAATTGACATAAACTTTTGGCTTTTTTGTGTAATTGGGCTTTTTATATATAATATAATATTATCATAGTAATAATAATTAATTAATTATTAAATTAATATTTAATTAAAATATAATTTATTTAATGATGATTGGTAAAAAAAAAAAAAAATCCAAACCTTTGCTTTGATTACTCATTTTATCCAAATATTTTAATTTTGGACAATTAAATTAAAATTTTTATGATTGAATAAATTTTATCCAACACTCTAATTAGAATTTGAGAATTTTGACCTTTATCATCTAAAATGTTTAAATTCTAATGACCTCTTCCTTAATGGCCCTCTCCCAAACTCCCACCCCTAATCTCCACATTAGAGCTATCATTATCTCACCCTCTCGTCCCTGTTCTGCCACTTGACTTCAGTTTACTCTCTGCTTTTTTCGGGGGGCCTTCCAACTCCTTTCCCTTCCATGCTCTTCTCTAGAATCTCTTTCCCTTGAACTTCTTCAACTATAGCTCAAAGTTCACAAGGAAAAAGATTTTCTAGTGATTGCATTGTTAAATAAAAAGAGAAGATCTCTAAATAAGAATAAACCCCATTGAATCATTTAATGAACACTTAAGGGTTTTTTTTCCCTAAAAAATTTTTGAGGCAACACACCCATCAACCATAAAATGGACTTGTGGATTGGGGCTCTCTCTACTCTCTACAGATGTACTTTGAATTGACAGATTTGATACCTTATAACAACTTATTCCCTAATGATTTGGCAACCTAGGACATTTTATAGTCCATGAATAATTACGATTGTTTTATTAAAAAACATTATCTTTGATAAAAAAAAGTTCAAATACCTTATTCCTATTACATCTCTAATTTTGAGTTTTAGTAACATTCGTTAGGATTACACTTCTTTTCTTTATAATTATCTATCAAACAACATTAATCTCTCCTGCATCTTCATTATATTTGTGTAATTTTATTGGCCACAATCTTATACAAACTCAATATCAAAACACTTATAATCCCATTTAAATACTACTACATGAGAATTCTATTAAACTCCTAATACTATATGTAGAGTTTTTTCAATTATTTTCTTTATTTTTTTTAATTTTATTATATTTTTATTTTATTTAAGATACATTAATTGTCAATAATCAATTAAATTTAGTTTTTCATTAATTTTTAATAATTTATTATTGCATAACAAGAATTTATTTTTAATATTAAATAATATTAGTATATAACGGACTATTAAAAAGACAATTTTTTGGTAATTATTTTTAAATATTAAGATAAGATTATAGAATTGTAGGAATTTTTTCTTTCTTTTTAATAACAAAACTTAAATTATTTTTTTGAATAATATAGTAAACGGATTTTCAAAATAAAATTTGAATTGAAAAAGTATTTATTTTGAGATTTTTTTCTAAATGAAATTAGGTACAAAAGATTTCCAAGGCAAGGCAGGAAAGGGAAAAAAAAATTCTATTTTCTATCTCCTTTCTTTTTTTCTAATTTATTTTAAATTTTTTGTTTTAAAAAATTTATTTTAAACTTAGGCTTCTATTCAAATAGAAATTTGTAAATATTTAATAATTTATAAAGAATAATAAGATTTTATATTTCAATAAAAAAATTATCCATTTATCAAAACTTTTAGCTTTTTTTAATTTAATATTTTAGAATATATTTATATTACTTTTCAAATTATAATGGAATCATATTATAAAAATAAAACTTCAATCTATTATTTTTCTTTTTGTTTTAATTTTAGGATTTTCTTATTTTGTTTAAAATATATTAATTGAATTATATTTAGTCCTTCATTGTTATAATGCAAAAAAATAGGATTAAAAATTTTAAATTTATATAAATTATAAAATTAATTTAAAAATAAAAAATATAATTATAAATAATATAAATAATGAAAAGTATTTTTAGCAAGACTAATGTTCTCCATGATCCCACACTGATATATATTATTTATAGATGAATTATAGATTAATTATATTTTTTATTTTTCACATACTAATTTCTTGTTTTAGTTAATTACTTATTATAAAATTTTATATTTAATTAAAGTATAATACGACTAAAAATTTTAAATTTATATAAATTTTAAAATTAAAAATTTTTAATTTGTACAATATTAAAATTAATTTAAATAATAAAAATATAATTATAATTAATTAAAAATAAAAAATATTTTTAACAAAACTAATGTTCCCTTTCCCACATTTAGTATAGATAATCAATAACATTGAAAACTCCAACATGGCAATAACTACAAGTTAATTGGACATTCCAAGTGAGTAATTATAAGAGCTCGTTATAATGCTCATCAATTTAAATGTCTGAAGCCCAATTTATATTCTTATTCTTGGTACTTAACACCATGTTTGGATCATGATTTGTTATTGTTTCATAATAACTGATGTAATTTCTCTTATTGTTTGAAATATTATTTCTTAAAAAAGTGATTTTTTATTGTAAAATAATGATTTTTTAACCATCATTTTATAACAGTTTTTCAACCCACTAATTTAATGGGTTGAAATGGTTTAAAGTTTATATATTCATATTTTATTCTTATATAATTTATAAAATTCTAATTATATTATATCCTTTTATTTTTAGAAACCCTTCCTTTCTCGTCAAAATCATGATTGATTCTTTATTTTTTATTAATTAAAATAAATTAAATAAAATATATTTATAACACATATTTAGTGATTAATTAAAAAAAAATATATCTTTTATTCTTATTATGATAATATTATATATAAATTAATATTTCATTTAAATAAGTATCTTTAAATTATTTATATATTTAAAACATTAAATTAAAAAATATTTCAATAATCTTTATATTTATTTTACTATATAGTACTATCTAAAAAAAATTATTATATCATCATATACTATATTATCTTTCTAAATATGTTAAAAATTAAAATTATATATTTATTAATAAATTATGCAGTATTCAATCTAAATAGGGTATGAAGTATTAATAAAAAAATTTGATTTAAATTAAAAAAAATTATTATTTTTTAATCTAACACGTGATTTTAAACTTATTTAATTTTTAATTAAAAGTACATAACTTATTTTATTTTTACCAAAAAGTTGGGCATTTCACATGCCTACCCACATGAAACGAAGGTCAAATCATAAGTGTTGGGAAGGTCTGAAATTGCATGGAGCTGCCAGGTTCGCCTCGTCAAAGCCGGTAAAGCACCACCATAAAGTTAGCAAAGCTACCAATAAGTGAAGGATGTCATAACTATTAAATATAAATATTAATTTATTAAAAAATTAAATAACTTTAATTATTTTTATATTAATAACTAATTAAAGAAAATATTTTCTCACGACTAGTTCAACTTTCTTAATTATTTAAGACTCGTTGACTATTTTGTCCAATGTGACTCAGTCAATCGCCAGAGTCTTTAATTTGTTAATCTTTCTAACACATAATTTATTACTTGTCCTTTTTTATGGTTGAAAAATTTAAAGGGTTAGCGTAATTGACAAATAAGTTTGTCTTCACTTTATTAATCAGAATTTAATTTCTAAAATTAATATCCAAAAATTCATTTCTATTTATAAATGTGGAGCAGCAAATGTACATTTCGATTAACATAGTAAAAAGATTTAATTTTAATTAAAAAATTAATTCGTGTGTATGTGTTTTTTTTATAAAAAAAAAACTAAAAAATCAATTATGAAAAATTATAAATTATGAGGTTTTTATTTTTTTAAGAAAAGAAATTGTATTGAGTTGTTAAATTCTAATTTATGGCGTTATCCAAAGTTTAGAAAAAAAAATTTTTTTTTCTTTATGGTCAAAATGTGAAAATGAGAGAAGTTTTTGTAAGGATTATAATTGAAAAATTAAATTGAATTGAATTATTTTAGTTTTATTTTTTTTAATTGGTTCAATTTGGTTTAATTACAATCTTTAAAAAGTTCAATTTTTTTATTTGAGTTTAGTTGTTTTAATAAAAAATAAAAAAATAAAACCTACTGATTTGTTCAATTTATGACTTTTTTTTTTTTAAATTTTATGAGTTCTTACACAATACAATGTATAATTAATGGAATTTATAGTAAACTCAAAGAATAAAAATATAGAAATTAAAAAGGCTCAATAAAATAAACTCAAATTACTAAACCGAATGAAAAATTTTTAATTTGCTTTAGTTTAACCTGTATAACTCAGTTGGATTAATATTATTTCTTAATACAAATTTTCAGTTATTTCAATTTGATTTAATTTTAAATTAAACTAATTAATTATACGGTTATATTGTAAAGAAATTATTCGATGCACCAGAGCATGCGCTTTTCCTCTTAAATACATGTGAGTGTGACTCCCAATTGAAGATATACAGTGGAGGTAGTGGGGCACTTGCCCCCACTGGGCCTCTAAAATACCAATATATATATATATATATATATATATATATATATATATATATATATATATATATATATATATAAGACACCCGCTATGATTTTAACTAAAATAGCTATTGATAATTGGTTGATTATGCATACTCGGATGTAGAGAAGAATTACTCATTGTATTTTTATTATTGCCCCACTGAAATAAAAAGGCTTACCCCCACTTTTCATTATCAACTCATTACTATCATGATCCATTGAAATGGAATGTGTAAGTTTACCCTCAATGTGTAAGTTTACCCTCTAAAACTATATCCTGTATACACCCCTATAAGTTCCATACTCCATATTTTAAAGAAAGACTAAAATTTTAAGAGTGTAAGATGCGCTATTTTCTCCCAATTTCTCATGGTTCAAGAACCCTAATTCCTCAATAGCTTCAAATCATGAAATCAAAGGGTATAAACATTATCTACACACTCAATCAAACTTGCCTACATATTTAATTGCATCCAAATCCATCAAATCCTATTCATCTCTAAGATGGCCAAAATTCATGGGTTGCTATACATGCATGACTTTAATTTGTTTCTATAATAATTCATCCACATGAACTCAACTTCAAGCATTTATACTAAAGAAAGAGATTTGATTGACTTACCTCAAATTGTGAATTTTCTACTTCTTCAAATCTCCTTTCTTTCCTCTTCTTTCACTTTCAACTATCAACCCAAGATGAAATTTCAATATTTAGTATTAAGGATTATAAAGATCATGAAGGAAAGTAAGGTTTTGTAAGCTTTTAAGGTGTGTTAATGGAGGAAAAAATGAGAGAGTTAGAAAGAGAAGATGGGGTGGCTTGAAGTGGCAAAGAAGAAGACCAAATTTTATAATTTTAATTGTTTTAATCTCTTTTTAACTTATCTTCAAATTTATAATTCAATAATTAAAGTTTTATTACATCAAGCTCACCTCATCAATGATGTTATAATTCTTTTTGAATTTAAATTTTTCCTTTTCTTTCCATTCACCTCTTCAATTCTAATATATTTTTCATAGCTTTAATTTCCTATATTTTATTGGACAATTATGCCAAAAGTCACCTCCAAGGGTAAATTAACTAAATTGCCCTTTACCGGTCTGATCCATTTTTCCAGTAACATTTAATTGCTTTTGGAACCCTGGTTCAATTTTTCGAACTGGTTGTTGGTTCTTTTATGTGGTTTCCACATTTTACCTAACTTTGTAATAATTCTTAGGGCTGCGGTGTCACAATGCCCCATACAAAAATAGAGTCATAACTGACCTCGCAGTCACTTCCTAGTGCGGTCACCCATCGCTATAACCTCCGGCTCATTTATCCCATTATGATTTGTTTTCTTTATTTCCTTTTTAACTTCATGTAATTGCTATTTATTTTTGTTCAAGGCTTTTCTAGATGACTTCAATATAGTTCTAATCCTCTTAATTGTCCAGACCAACACCAGTCATCAGAACAGTAAAATGCACAGAACTATGCATATGGGGGTGTTACATGTATTCATTATTTTTAATTACTTAGTTTATTTTTATATATTATTGCATCACTAAGCGTTATGCTTAGTGCATGGATTTTTCCTCGCGTAGGGACTAGAGATAAAGCGCAGTGGACATTAGACTATGATTTTTGGGAGTCCAGACCTGCAGCAAGTGTCCAGCATGTCACCTCACTCCGTAGTGCATTTTGATAGGGTCCACCAGGCCATAGTAGTTTATTTTTTTACATTGTAAATATTGATAAATTTTGTATTCTAAATTATGAATTTGTATAATAATTAATTTTATACACTATGTAAAGTTATAAAATTTGAAAATTTTAGGCATGAATTGAGTATGAGATTAATGTGAATGGAAATGATTATATGATTTGAATTAGAAAATGTTGATGAGATTATGAATTGGACTCATGATTATTGATGAGATTTTAAATAGGTAAATATGTTAACACGGCAAATATAAATAAAACAGGAGAGACTCTGTCAGTTTCTCCATTTAAATAATTGGATTTAAAATAACGATGGGAATAAAAATTAATATGGAATAAAGCAAGATAAGATAAGGTGCTCTGGCACAGAATGTAACATTCCTTGCTCTACTACACAGTAAATCGGGACAGGGGGGTTACACTTTCTTTTATTAATAAGTTTTTGTTAATTTTTTATAGGCTAATTGGTCAAAAAATGCTAAATATTTATGTTAATTCAAATTTATATCCATAACTTTTAATTTTGACTGAAATAGTTACACCTTTGAATTTTGTCATGAATATATCCAATGGAGTGAAATTGACTTTAAAAAGTTAATGATAAATTACAATATAGTATTAAAAGTTTTATTTGATTAATAAATAAAAGTTCTAGATATATTCGTGATTTAATATAAATATTTAGTATTTTTAGTCCATTAATTAAACTTAATATTTAAAAGTAAATTTTGTTTTATATTTATTTTTAATTGAAACTTTATAAAAAAATATTTTTATTAATTTTAATTAGTATAATTATCTTTTGAATCAAGTCAAATAAATCTATGTATCCGAATATAAAATATAAAATTAAATTTATATATTTTTACAAAACAATTTTGAAAAGAATATATAATTGAAAAGAATATATCCCACATGAATTATAAGATCTATTAAATAAAATGTGTATTTTATATATAGTCTACTTTAGTTAAGATATATATTTTATATAATGGATACTACAATTAATGATAAATTGATTTTAAATATGAATTTTTTGCACTGATTTGTTTTCTTGTTCTTTGTTTTTCCTTGTGAGAGAAGTGTATAATCATGAATATTATTGCAAAGAGTTTTTTTTTTTGTTCCTTTGAATTAGAATTTAAACTCATTGGTGAGTTTTTCAAAGAATCAGAGAGTAATAATTGGAAAAAAAAATTATATGTAAATCTAATTTATTATGTAGATCAAAATATATGATATATAATACTAAAGCATATAAATTATATAACTCATATAAGTTCTTCACAGTACAAATTTCGTAAAAATGAAAAAAAAAAATATACGAGTTCTTCACTAACTTTCATAGAATCATTTTTCTTTTCATTTTTTTAGTTTTTTATTTTTTTTTGAAGAGAATAATAAAATTGTAAAATCATGTATATATTTTTACATTGACTTTTTTTTTCTCTTCAATTAAAATTGGATCTCATTAATGGTTTTTCAAAAATTTAATAAAAAATCAATAAAAAAATTTATATTTGAACCGATTTATCATGAAATATAGCATGTATTAAATAAAACATATATATTAATTAGAGTAAACTATACATAAAATACACATTTTACTTAATGGATGCTACAATTCATAGATGATGTATTATTTTTAATTATATATTCTTTTTTCAAATTTATTTGGTAAAAATTTTTGAATTTTTTTTATATTTTACATTCAGATATATAAATTTATCTACCTTGATTCAAAAGATAATTACATAAATTGAAATTAATAAAAATATTTTTTTAGTATAAAGTTTTAATTAAAATAGTATAAAGTTTTAATTAAAAATAAATATAAAATAAATTTTATTTTTAAATATAAAGTTTAATCAATAGACTAAAAATGTCAAATGTTAATATTAAATTACTATCATATCTAAAAATTTTATTTGTTAATCAAATAAAACTTTTGATACTATATTGTAATTTACCATTAACTTTTTACATTCAATTTTACTCCATTGGATACAATTATGAGAAATCTCAAAGGTATGGCTATTTTAGCCAAAATTAAAAATTATGGATATAAATGTGAATTGACATAAACTTTTGGCTTTTTTGTGTAATTGGGCTTTTTATATATAATATAATATTATCATAGTAATAATAATTAATTAATTATTAAATTAATATTTAATTAAAATATAATTTATTTAATGATGATTGGTAAAAAAAAAAAAAAATCCAAACCTTTGCTTTGATTACTCATTTTATCCAAATATTTTAATTTTGGACAATTAAATTAAAATTTTTATGATTGAATAAATTTTATCCAACACTCTAATTAGAATTTGAGAATTTTGACCTTTATCATCTAAAATGTTTAAATTCTAATGACCTCTTCCTTAATGGCCCTCTCCCAAACTCCCACCCCTAATCTCCACATTAGAGCTATCATTATCTCACCCTCTCGTCCCTGTTCTGCCACTTGACTTCAGTTTACTCTCTGCTTTTTTCGGGGGGCCTTCCAACTCCTTTCCCTTCCATGCTCTTCTCTAGAATCTCTTTCCCTTGAACTTCTTCAACTATAGCTCAAAGTTCACAAGGAAAAAGATTTTCTAGTGATTGCATTGTTAAATAAAAAGAGAAGATCTCTAAATAAGAATAAACCCCATTGAATCATTTAATGAACACTTAAGGGTTTTTTTTCCCTAAAAAATTTTTGAGGCAACACACCCATCAACCATAAAATGGACTTGTGGATTGGGGCTCTCTCTACTCTCTACAGATGTACTTTGAATTGACAGATTTGATACCTTATAACAACTTATTCCCTAATGATTTGGCAACCTAGGACATTTTATAGTCCATGAATAATTACGATTGTTTTATTAAAAAACATTATCTTTGATAAAAAAAAAGTTCAAATACCTTATTCCTATTACATCTCTAATTTTGAGTTTTAGTAACATTCGTTAGGATTACACTTCTTTTCTTTATAATTATCTATCAAACAACATTAATCTCTCCTGCATCTTCATTATATTTGTGTAATTTTATTGGCCACAATCTTATACAAACTCAATATCAAAACACTTATAATCCCATTTAAATACTACTACATGAGAATTCTATTAAACTCCTAATACTATATGTAGAGTTTTTTCAATTATTTTCTTTATTTTTTTTAATTTTATTATATTTTTATTTTATTTAAGATACATTAATTGTCAATAATCAATTAAATTTAGTTTTTCATTAATTTTTAATAATTTATTATTGCATAACAAGAATTTATTTTTAATATTAAATAATATTAGTATATAACGGACTATTAAAAAGACAATTTTTTGGTAATTATTTTTAAATATTAAGATAAGATTATAGAATTGTAGGAATTTTTTCTTTCTTTTTAATAACAAAACTTAAATTATTTTTTTGAATAATATAGTAAACGGATTTTCAAAATAAAATTTGAATTGAAAAAGTATTTATTTTGAGATTTTTTTCTAAATGAAATTAGGTACAAAAGATTTCCAAGGCAAGGCAGGAAAGGGAAAAAAAAATTCTATTTTCTATCTCCTTTCTTTTTTTCTAATTTATTTTAAATTTTTTGTTTTAAAAAATTTATTTTAAACTTAGGCTTCTATTCAAATAGAAATTTGTAAATATTTAATAATTTATAAAGAATAATAAGATTTTATATTTCAATAAAAAAATTATCCATTTATCAAAACTTTTAGCTTTTTTTAATTTAATATTTTAGAATATATTTATATTACTTTTCAAATTATAATGGAATCATATTATAAAAATAAAACTTCAATCTATTATTTTTCTTTTTGTTTTAATTTTAGGATTTTCTTATTTTGTTTAAAATATATTAATTGAATTATATTTAGTCCTTCATTGTTATAATGCAAAAAAATAGGATTAAAAATTTTAAATTTATATAAATTATAAAATTAATTTAAAAATAAAAAATATAATTATAAATAATATAAATAATGAAAAGTATTTTTAGCAAGACTAATGTTCTCCATGATCCCACACTGATATATATTATTTATAGATGAATTATAGATTAATTATATTTTTTATTTTTCACATACTAATTTCTTGTTTTAGTTAATTACTTATTATAAAATTTTATATTTAATTAAAGTATAATACGACTAAAAATTTTAAATTTATATAAATTTTAAAATTAAAAATTTTTAATTTGTACAATATTAAAATTAATTTAAATAATAAAAATATAATTATAATTAATTAAAAAATAAAAAATATTTTTAACAAAACTAATGTTCCCTTTCCCACATTTAGTATAGATAATCAATAACATTGAAAACTCCAACATGGCAATAACTACAAGTTAATTGGACATTCCAAGTGAGTAATTATAAGAGCTCGTTATAATGCTCATCAATTTAAATGTCTGAAGCCCAATTTATATTCTTATTCTTGGTACTTAACACCATGTTTGGATCATGATTTGTTATTGTTTCATAATAACTGATGTAATTTCTCTTATTGTTTGAAATATTATTTCTTAAAAAAGTGATTTTTTATTGTAAAATAATGATTTTTTAACCATCATTTTATAACAGTTTTTCAACCCACTAATTTAATGGGTTGAAATGGTTTAAAGTTTATATATTCATATTTTATTCTTATATAATTTATAAAATTCTAATTATATTATATCCTTTTATTTTTAGAAACCCTTCCTTTCTCGTCAAAATCATGATTGATTCTTTATTTTTTATTAATTAAAATAAATTAAATAAAATATATTTATAACACATATTTAGTGATTAATTAAAAAAATATATATCTTTTATTCTTATTATGATAATATTATATATAAATTAATATTTCATTTAAATAAGTATCTTTAAGTTATTTATATATTTAAAACATTAAATTAAAAAATATTTCAATAATCTTTATATTTATTTTACTATATGGTACTATCTAAAAAAAATTATTATATCATCATATACTATATTATCTTTCTAAATATGTTAAAAATTAAAATTATATATTTATTAATAAATTATGCAGTATTCAATCTAAATAGGGTATGAAGTATTAATAAAAAAATTTGATTTAAATTAAAAAAAATTATTATTTTTTAATCTAACACGTGATTTTAAACTTTTTTAATTTTTAATTAAAAGTACATAACTTATTTTATTTTTACCAAAAAGTTGGGCATTTCACATGCCTACCCACATGAAACGAAGGTCAAATCATAAGTGTTGGGAAGGTCTGAAATTGCATGGAGCTGCCAGGTTCGCCTCGTCAAAGCCGGTAAAGCACCACCATAAAGTTAGCAAAGCTACCAATAAGTGAAGGATGTCATAACTATTAAATATAAATATTAATTTATTAAAAAATTAAATAACTTTAATTATTTTTATATTAATAACTAATTAAAGAAAATATTTTCTCACGACTAGTTCAACTTTCTTAATTATTTAAGACTCGTTGACTATTTTGTCCCAATGTGAATTAGTCAATCGCCAGAGTCTTTAATTTGTTAATCTTTCTAACACATAATTTATTACTTGTCCTTTTTTATGGTTGAAAAATTTAAAGGGTTAGCGTAATTGACAAATAAGTTTGTCTTCACTTTATTAATCAGAATTTAATTTCTAAAATTAATATCCAAAAATTCATTTCTATTTATAAATGTGGAGCAGCAAATGTACATTTCGATTAACATAACAAAAAGATTTAATTTTAATTAAAAAATTATTTCGTGTGTATGTGTTTTATTTATAAAAAAAATTAAAAAATCAATTATGAAAAATTATAAATTATGAGGTTTTTATTTTTTTAAGAAAAGAAATTGTATTGAGTTGTTAAATTCTAATTTATGGCGTTATCCAAAGTTTAGAAAAAATTTTTTTTTTCTTTATGGTCAAAATGTGAAAATGAGAGAAGTTTTTGTAAGGGTTATAATTGAAAAATTAAATTGAATTGAATTATTTTAGTTTTTTTTTAATTGGTTACAATCTTTAAAAAGTTCAATTTTTTATTTGAGTTTAGTTGTTTTAATAAAAAAATAAAAAAAATAAAACCTACTGATTTGTTCAATTTATGACTTTTTTTTTAATTTTATGAGTTCTTACACAATACAATGTATAATTAATGGAATTTATAGTAAACTCAAAGAATAAAAATATAGAAATTAAAAAGGCTCAATAAAATAAACTCAAATCAATAAACTGAACCGAATGAAAAAATTTTTATTTGCTTTAGTTTAACCTATATAACTCAGTTGGATTAATATAATTTCTTAATACAAATTTTCAGTTATTTTAATTTAATTTAATTTAAAATTAAACTAATTGATTATACGGTTATATTATAAAGAAATTATTCGATGCACCAGGAGCATTTGTTTTTCCTCTTAAATACATGTAAGTGTGAATCCCAATGGAAGATATATAGTGGAGGTAGTGGGGCACTTGCCCTCACTGGCCTCTAAAATCTCTCCGTGTTTATATTCTATTTGGAAATTTCTTATTTACACTAAGATGTATAATCACTCAACCAATAAAAAATTATATATATGTATTTTTATAAGATACCCATTATGATTTTAACTAAAATAACTATTAGCTGATTATATATACTCGGATGTAGAGAAGAATTAATCGTTGTATTTTCATTATTACCCCACTGAAATAAAAAGGCTTACCTGCACTTTTCATTATCAACCCATTACTATCATGATCCATTGAAATGGAATGTGTAAGTTTACCCTCAATGTGTAAGTTTACCCTCTAAAACTATATCCTGTATCCACCCCTATGAGTTCCAAACTCTATATTTTAAAGGACTAAAATTTTAAGAGTGTGAGATGCGCTATTTTCTAGTGCACGTGGAGTATTCTATAACGAGTCCATCTTGTTAGAGATGCGTATGACGGCAGCAAGCATACAACGTGGAGGCGTACGAGAGCCTAGTAAAATGCTGTGGTCCTCATAAATTGAAGCTGTCACTGGTAGGGGAGAGGATAGAACAAAATTTAAAGCTGGATGGCGAAATTTTATCTCCAAATTTTGCCACATCGAACCATTGTAGCCTCACACTTCGTGCACTCTTGTCCATTTCTACTCACTCCATTTTCATTCTAATTTTGAGCTCAATTAATCTCATCTTAACATTAGAGATTATATATATATATATATATATATATATATATATATATATATATATATATATATATATGATGGAACTATTGATTGGATAAAATGGAAACCAATTGGACGGTTCTCAATGCTTCCATATAAAAGAGAACGGCCATGATGCAAGCTTGTAAAGGCAAATTATTTTGCATATGGGGACGGTTGAGGCTTCCTATATATAATGAAACACTAACGTTATCAAAACTCTAGTAGAAACCAAACCATAAACAAAAAGAAGTAAGAACACAGAGACTGTTTAAACTATATTTTTTCTCGTTCAGTTTGTCAAAAATTCAAAGAAGCTCATCTGGGTTATGTCTTGGATGAGCGATGTTTTCATTTCTTATTGATCTCAACACCTGTGAGCAACTTTCTCTTGCTTTCTGTATTTTGTTTCTAGCTGCTATCCTTCTTTTTTTTGTCTGCATTACTGCGGTATAATTCTTAGATTCAAGGGATGTGAAGTTGTTTGAGTGATCTATAGCATATGATGCTACTAAGAAAGTTGATAAAATGTTTCTGTAAATACTTTCCATAGGTTTTGTACAACAAATGATGACTGCAAGTACACTTAACATTCTTTCTGCTTTCTATATTATCCAGTTTAACATATTTATTGATCTGCATACTTTTTTAGCAGCTACTTTTCTAGCATTTTTACATGGATATTGCAGATTTAGAATGTCAATTTATTTCAGTTTGTTTCCTTTCTTATTGAAAATATTTTCGATGTTGATCCATGGCTGTGTTCTTAGTTGTGAATTAGGGATACTGGTTATTATAGTGTAGTGAATTCTTTATTAAAATTTCTTTAAGTTGGATATAGATTATAATCAATTCCTTAGTTGTAAAACAATCTATTTTTGCGCTGGTATGATAGGCAGTCTCCTGTATTTGTTGTGAGAAGAGTTGAATCAGGGAGAAAGAGAGAGCAATGGATCAGGAGAATTTGAGTTTTAATGCCTCAAAATCATCTGCAAATGGTCAATCCATTTGCAGTAATTTTGTTGTTGGACAGCCTAATTCTACTAACAGTAGGAGTTATGGCATTGATACACAAGCCCGAGCAGAAGGAGGATCATCACAAACTCTTAGTTCTAGCAGCAGCAGCAAGGAGCCTGTGAACAAGTGGATGGCATTTGAAAGAGAAGATAAGACCAAGATCACTTCTTCTGCTTATGCAATAACAGAATTGAAGGGAAGTAATATGGCAGCAAAAGATGATGGAAGCTTCAATAATTTCAATGGACAATCCTCTTCCAACAAGATATTAACAGAAGCAAGCATAGCAGAAAGGACAGCAGAATGGGGACTTGTTGTTAAGTCAGATTTGGGGGAAGGTAGTTTCAAAGCAATAAAGATTTCATCTGGAGACGGAGATGGATGCAAATACCCATCGGAGAGATTCACAGCCAAGTCAACAAGGTCATCAGAGGAATCAGAAGCAAAATCCTTTCCTAGGGTATCACAAGAGTTGAAGGATGCTCTGGCAACCCTACAGCAAACATTTGTTGTGTCTGATGCCACAAAACCAGACTGTCCTATAATGTATGCCAGTAGTGGATTTTTAGAATGACTGGCTATACTTCAGAGGAGGTTATTGGAAGGAACTGGTAAGCATTATCCTTCTGCTTCAGTAGCTATGCTGATCAGTGCACAGCTAAGTTTACATAGAGAGTTAAGCCTTTTGTATTTGCAGCCGGTTTCTTCAGGGACCAGAAACAGACAGGCAAGAAGTGGCGAAGATACGAGATGCAGTGAAGAATGGGAGAAGCTACTGCGGTAGGCTTGTCAACTACAAGAAGGATGGCACTTCTTTCTGGAATCTGCTAACTGTCACCCCTATCAAAGATGACAGAGGCAATGCAATCAAATTCATTGGGTTAGTTAGTTAATTAACATATATATATTACTCTTTCTTGGAAAAAGCATTACATGACCAAATGTGAATTGACAATGAATTAGTAATCCTTCATCTTTGCCAACATGCAGAATGCAGGTGGAAGTCAGCAAATATACTGAAGGTATTAACGACAAGGCTTTACGCCCTAATGGATTGCCCAAGTCTTTAATCCGCTATGATGGTAAAAAAGAATGCATATTAATCTCGGTTTACTACTGTATGATATTTGAGAGATTTCATATTTCCAGCTTCTTTTATTTCATGTCAACTGTTATGTTTATATATATGTCATTCAGCTCGTCAGAAGGACAAGGCTTTAGGTTTCATCACAGAGGTTGTTCAAACTGTCAGAGACCCGAAATCTCACATTCGAGCAATGAGCCAAGACACACCCGACAGCCTTGATTATGTTCTGCCTAAATCTGTTGACTTTGATGCCATCAGTTCCAGTACACCTGGACAAACTCCTCAGTTGAACTCCATAGATGATGTTTCTCGGGAAGCTGACAAGAAAACTAGAAAATCAAGTCGCATTTCCTTGATGGGGTCAGTCTCTCTCCTCTTTGGATAAAATTTTCTGGATATTTTCACTAGTATATTGTCTAATTAATTCATATAATATCACTCTCAAGTCTCAACTATATTCTTGGATATATTTTAAATCCTTACACATTGCAGTAACCAAAAATTTTTTCCTATAGTAACTTCCTAAACATGAGCCTAAAAATTTATATGTAATAATAATAAGCTGTGTGATAATTCTCCTACAGGTTCAAACCAAGGTCTATAAGTTTTGCTGGAAAACGAGAAGCACCACCACCAACTGTTGAACCAGAGGTTTTGATGACCAAGGAGGTAAAACTCTCCGACAGTTGGGACCATGCTGATAGAGAAAGGGACATACGCCAAGGAATTGATTTGGCAACCACACTGGAGCGCATTGAAAAGAATTTTGTGATCACAGATCCTAGACTTCCTGATAACCCTATTGTAAGTCACAATTTCATGACCATTATGACATTCTTGTCAATCTCTGTCTCAATGCCAATGCATCTTGGACCGGCAAAAGTTCATGAACTAAGGATTGCCACCTAGTTTGCTTGTTTATAAGACCTTGCTTTCACACTAGAGGCTTGGATGCAACAGCTTTCTTCATTTTAACTTGCAAAATCTACTTATTTCCCATAAGCAGATTAATTTATTTGTGATGTGAAAAGATCTGTATCTTTCTGTTGTTTCCTTCCATGGCCTCCAATCACTTATAACGCGATCAGCTCTTGTCACAGCCAGCAAGTTTCTTGCATGTGTAAATTCATGGTCAATATGTGATAATAGAGCACACACCAAGTTTTTTGCAGTTATGGTCAATATTTCCATTCATGCCCGGTCGTTCAACTATGGAAGTGATCTTTCTCATTAGAAGCTTTATGGAGAAATATAGAGATGTGAAGAAAAATCTACATATGGTTTTTATTGATTTGGAGAAGGCTTATGATAGTGTTTCAAGAGAAGTCTTATGGAATGTGTTAGAACAAAAGAGGGTATCTATTAGGTACATACAAGTATTGAAAGATATGTATGAAGGAGCAACTACTATTGTGCGCACAGTGGGAGGGGACACAAGAGATTTTCCGATCTCAATTGGATTACACCAAGGATCAGCCATAAGCCCTTACCTTTTTACATTAGTTTTAGATGAACTGACGAAACATATACAAGAGAGTATTCCTTGGTGCATGATGTTTGCGGATGATATTGTTCTGATAGATGAGACACGAGAAGGAGTCAATAGGAAACTAGAACTTTGGAGAAGTACTCTAGAGTCAAAGGGTTTTAAGTTAAGTAGAACGAAGACAGAATACATGCATTGCAAGTTCAGTGAAGGCCAAACTGGTGATAGGGAAGGAGTTAGTTTGAATGGAGTGGTACTGTCCCAAAGTAATCACTTTAAATATCTAGGCTCAGTCCTTCAAGTAGATGGGGGATGTGAGGAGGATGTTAGTCATAGGATTAAAGCCGGATGGTTAAAGTGGAGACGTGCCACGGGAGTTTTATGTGATCGTAAGATTCCCAATAAATTAAAAGAAAAATTTTACCGTACAGCCATACGACCGGCTATGTTATATGGTAGTGAGTGTTGGGCACTGAAAGAGTCGTATGCATCTAAGATAAGAGTTGCAGAGATGAGAATGTTAAGGTGGATGAGTGGCCATACTAGACTAGATAAAATCCGTAATGAAAGTATTAGAGAAAAGGTAGGAGTGGTGCGAATTGAAGATAAGTTGAGAGAAGGGAGATTAAGGTGGTTTGGTCATGTGAAGCGTAGACATACGGAGGCTCCAGTTAGACAAGTAGAGCATATTAGGTTAGAGGATAGAAAGAAAAAAAGGGGTAGACCTAAATTGACTTGGAGGAGAGTAGTACAACAGGACTTAGAAGCATTACACATTTTTGAGGATTTAACCCAAAATCGTTCAGAGTGGAAAAAGCGAATCCATATAGCCGACCCCAAATTTTTGGGACAAAGGCTTAGTTGAGTTGAGTTGAGTTGAGTTTATGTTGAAACTATTACAAAGCTTGGAGTTCAATGTGATCACGGCAGCTAGTTTCTTGCATGTGTACTTTCCTGGCTAATATGTGATCATAGAGCACACACAGTTTTATGGAGTTATGATCAGTATTTCCATTTATGTTGAAACTATTTTCCAGCTTGGAGTTCAATTCTCTTCTGTGTCATAATGTGAAATATGTAGTCAGCACTAGCATCATACTTCAAGCTAGGAAGGTTGCAATGAGTTAAATAAGCAATTTAACATTATGAAGATTATGTTATTTGATGCCTTCTTTGCAGATATTTGCATCCGATAGCTTTCTTGAACTAACGGAATATACACGTGAAGAAATCTTGGGAAGAAACTGTCGGTATGAAATTTACTGTTTTCTATGTCTTCATTTTCAATTCTAGCCTTTTCAAGTACTAGAGCAGAGCTTTCTTGTTTCCATGACAAGTTACAGTTCCTATAAATGCAGTCCATTATTCAGTTCCTGTGTAAATTATATGCGATTCTAAGAGTTTCTTTATGTGTTAATCCTCTGCAAATCATAGAGGAAGATGCCCCCATGAAACTATAACTTCTAACTTCCATCTAATTATTTTGATATTGACAGTTTAATCATTTACAAGGGTAAGGAAAAAAGTTGAGTATGAAATTTCTTTGGATGTTATCAAAACATCAGAACTAGTCAAAGGGTGGATAGTTCAAATTTTCTGAGTAAAATTCTCAAGGCTGCAGTAGTGTAATAATGTTCTTGACTTACCATTTTCATGTTCTAAAGTAACCACAGTTGCTATGATAACTAATTTCATGTTTATGAATGAATTACAGGAAGCCAAAGTAAGAAAATTGTTAGTAATATCATTAATTTAACTAACCTTTCTGTAATTTCTAGGCACTTCAAACTTGAAAGTAATCTGTATTGTATAGGTTTCTTCAAGGACCTGAAACAGATCAAGCAACAGTCTCAAAGATAAGAGATGCTATTAGAAAGCAGCAGGAAATTACTGTTCAATTGATCAACTACACCAAAAGTGGTATGTGATTATTAATTTCCTATGATGCAAAATTAGTAAAAAACTACAAATAGTGCTTGTTCACCTATTTTACCTGAAAGCTAGAGAGAGAGAGAGAGAGAGTTTTAGCTGAAAGCTCCACATATGTATCAATTTTTTTATGTTCATTAAAAATGTAGTTTTTCAATTTTTTTCTATTAGTATTATGACTTTCTATGATTTCATGACTTGCAGGAAAGAAATTCTGGAACTTATTCCACCTGCAACCTATGCGTGACCAAAAGGTGGCTGTGCTATCCTAGACAATCATCTTCATTTTCAAGCTAACTATACTACATCTTCTCATTTTATCTATTCTCACAAGGTCCTTGTTATTTTTTTAGGGTGAGCTTCAATACTTCATTGGTGTTCAACTAGATGGAAGTGATCATGTGGAACCCCTTCGAAACCGCCTTTCTGAAAAGACTGAACTACAAAGTGCTAAGATGGTTTGTAATTTCCATCATTGTTTTTTATTTTTCTGCAGATATCAGAGCCTCTGTTAAATCTCTTAATAAATTAGCTAAAGCTCTAATTAATCGAAATAAGCAGCTGAAATCAAAGTAACTAGTGATACTGGAGCACTAAATATCTAAAAATATGCTCTTGCCCTCTTGTGCGCACTCATGGTAGCCTGCTCCAGTCCTTTATGAAACATTCGTTATTGGGTTAGCCATAGCCATACTCTTCACATGTTTCTAGTGATTCACAATGACAATCAAAATTCAGAACTCCGTTATAATGGTATAAGCCCAAAGAAAAAGAGGGAAATTTAAGGAGCACTGCTAAACATAATCATTAGCAGTGATGACATTTGTATTTGTATGCATGCTCAATGAATTTGAAAATTTTCATACAAGAATAGTACTTTTTTTTTATATATAGTAGTAATTATCAAAGGAGAAAATTTCAAAGCTGCACTTAATACTGGTTCTGTGTAGGCCTTGCCATGCAAATCCGTTAATTTCAATCATTTCATTCTGAATTCAAACATAACAACTTTATTTTTGCATTTATAACCATTTCAACATTTGGTTTTTTACCAGGTTAAAGCTACTGCTGAAAATGTTGACGAAGCTGTTAGAGAACTTCCTGACGCCAACTTGGTAAGGTACTCTTTCCACTCTATGTTAGGACTGTTAATTAGCTGATATTTTTCATTTTTTGAGCTTTTCAATTTTTGATGATAAATGGCTACAACCAAGGATAACATATCTAAATGCTTGGTCACTGAAATTTGATGACTGACAACTTCAAATTTCCCAAAAATAAATGAAATAAAATTTAGAGATGTTTAAAATATCTGGATATAAAGGCTTCAGAACTTTTACTGCATGAATATTAGACAGCAATTTACAGGAACCTTAATTAGTGCACCACACATGGATGTATAATGCAACTGTCAGTATGTATTGTGTTATATGTCATTTGCACATGTAAGTTCAGTTGATTTGATAGCTATATTCTTTCATCATTTCATGAGCAATAAAATTTTTCAGAACATTATGGCTTACAGTTAATTTATTCATTACTTTAATACTTCTTACTCCACAGAACTTATTGCCTTTGAATGATGAAAGTTTCTACCTTTTTAGCAATCTTATTGCACATAGCTCATGCAAACCTATATATAATGCTATTTTCCAGACACCAGAGGATTTGTGGGCATTGCATTCTCAGCCCGTCTTTCCACGGCCTCACAAAAGGGACAGTGCTTCATGGATAGCAATACAAAAGGTGCTAATTCTATAAGATGTTTATTTTGTTCCATGTTTGTTTCATTTCTTATAGTTGCATGTCTCCTTGAGTAATAAATCATGCTATTAAGGTTCACCATTGTCTCCACAGATCACTTCCAGTGGTGAGAAAATAGGATTACAACATTTCAAGCCCATAAAACCCTTGGGTTGCGGTGATACTGGCAGGTAGTGAAATACTTGTATTTATGTTATTGTCTTTATGTAAATAATTTAGTCAAATGGGTAATTTCTAAACATGAAACTTAACTATTTGTAACTTTCAATCCGTTGCTAGTGTGAAATATGCCATTATTGCTGTCGTATATTCCTTTTGACTTGCTAATGAGTTAAATATCTTGAGAATAAGCATTTGCATGCATATAGAATTGGATTTTCTTCAATGAAGTTTAATGGTTGGTGCCTGAGGAAACCCTTGGTGCCTGAGGAAACCTGACTTTAATCTGCAACTAGCCTTTGTTAATATCTGCAGTAGAAAGCGAAGGAGATAGGAAGGCCAAGAAGGTACAAAGCTAATGAAAGCAACACAGATGGAATAATAAGTTTAAACTTGAAAAGCATTTTGGGTTTAGATTGGTAGGTG
This sequence comes from Hevea brasiliensis, assembly GCF_030052815.1. Taxonomy (NCBI): domain Eukaryota; kingdom Viridiplantae; phylum Streptophyta; class Magnoliopsida; order Malpighiales; family Euphorbiaceae; genus Hevea; species Hevea brasiliensis. The sequence continues at coordinate 53,090,626 of NC_079496.1, forward strand.
GTTGTTGGATGATGATGTTCACAAAAATGATGGAAGAGGTAAAAGGCTCTTACTGTCACTCAGCCTACCTCATGTGGTTAGGGGCATAGGGGATTTGGGTAGAGAGTACACATTTGAGCCATAGTACCAAAAAGAGAAAAACAAGGAAAAACTCTTGCTTGGAGGCAGAATAGGGCACCCTGAAGAAGATGCTAGTCAAAATAACAACAATTCAAGTTCAAAAAGGAGTCAGAAGAAGATCCAGGGGAGATAAAACATAGCTTATTTAACTATCAAAATACAAAGCATAGCTTCAAAGTCCATCAAACATTCAAACATAAACCTCATGTGAAAGCAATTTAGCTTTGCCCCTCAACTGATAGTTTACCTCCCTTCTCCCTAGGGATTTAGCTTTTACATTGTAAGGTATAAAGGGAACTTTAATTGATGTCCCTGCATAACCCTTATCACTAGATTTCACGTCAACACCTTCTTCCTAACTAATCTCCATAATGCCAGGACTTGGAGCAAACATCTTTCACTGCACCAGTGCAGATGGAAGAGGGTGGCTACTTCTAGCTTCTGCCAGGATTAGATAATGAGACCTATGCATCACTTCTAATTTCTGATATTGTGAGGCCTCTTAAGGCAGTTTCTTGTTCCCTACTCCACACAGAATGCTACCACATGGAGCTTAAATTATCTCCTTTCAATATGATTCTTTGAAATCATAATAATTGCATAAGAACTTTTTATTTTCTGTTATATTTATGGTAGTTTATGCATAATGACAACTGATAGCGGAAGAAGGAAAAAGGCTATCCAATATGGTTCTTTTAAATCATTATAATTTCCTAAGAACTTTTTAGTTTCCAGTACATTTATATTAGTTTATGTAGATTGACAACAGAAAGCAGAAGAAAAAAAAGGGGCTATTTTGCTTCATTTTCAACCTCTCGTGTCTGCTTAGTTCATATTCTTGTGCTGCCACTCTCTCTCTACTATTGCTTCTTTATTTTATGCTTAGATGCTAGTCCTTGGTTTTTGATGTTATAGATCATTTACATTGCCTTTCTATTATTCTCATATTGATTGCAGTGTTCATCTAGTGGAACTGAAAGGTAGTGGCCAATTGTATGCGATGAAGGCAATGGAAAAATCTATGATGCTGCACCGTAATAAGGTTTGAATATCCCCAAAGAATTCTAGACATTATAACTTCCTTTTATGCAAGTCAAGTACACCACTGATATATGACTGCCTGAAACTCATGACTTCAGCTTCTATCTTTTTCACTTTCTTCTGTTTTTTACTTGTTCTTCTCTCTATGCTTGCTATATGAAATACAATTGATAGAGGATATATTTTCTTGGGAAAATTACAAAGTCCCTCTAAGGTTACAAATGATGTACTAAAACCATCCTGTGAAACTTGGAGATTGATTAAAGCTGACTGAAATTTGATTTTACGTTTTGTCACTAATGACAAAAAGTGTAGAAAGTGGAAAACTATAGAACTAATGAGTAAATCAACTAATTTACTATAGAACTCCCTAATGAGAAAATATGTAGAAAGTGGATATCTATAGATTTTCCCCTAATAAGGTAATAAATCTTGACTGAGGACCAATGACATAAAGGTCATTTAAAACTTTTCATTTTAATTACTATACAGGTTCACCGAGCATGCATTGAAAGAGAAATCATTTCGCTTCTGGATCATCCTTTCCTTCTCACGCTATACGCTTCCTTTCAGGTAATCTCATTGAAGATTTTTCATTAGGAGCTTCAAATCTATCTACTTGAAAATTCCCAACCGCTAGACTACTAGTTCAATGGCAATGGATGGAAACTTCAGTATTTCACAACTGCATATTATTAAGGTTGAAACTGCATAATTTGCTGCCGCTGCTGCTGCTGCAGCATCATTCATGATAGAAGACAACTGTATGAATTGAATAGTAGAATTTTTTGTAGATCTTTATAATTTATATGACATATACTTTCATTACTATGGTAAATAGTTTCACGAGGAGCTTTGTTCAGGCCTTGCTTAGGATGTTGGATTTCTTTTTTCTCGCAAATATGCAGGTTATGTAAATTTTAGTTAGACTTCAGCTAGGGTTTGGGCTCATTTGATCAAGCATTATATTTATAGTTCATTGTATTTGACATCATCATTGATGAAATATGAAGATGTTATTTGACTTGAAAACATTATGTTATCATTAAATGTCATAGTCTCTGATAGTTTATAGTAGAATATCAACTATCACTACAACAAATCTAAACTTTAACGATACTTTTTTAACATCATTTTGTACATAATGTTAAAGTAATAAATAACATCAAGATGACATATTTAGACATCAAGATAAGACATAAAGTAATAAATAATATATACAAGATCATGTACAAAAATGCTGTAAATTAATATAAAAGTACTGTTAAAGATTTTAAGTTACGGGATTTATGCACATCACTAAGTGTTTGCTGATAATTTTTATTAATAGCATATTTTAAATTTTTAACAGTATATAAAGCATATTGTTAAAGCCTAAATTTGTAGTGTATTTGAGCGCTTTCTATATTTTCTTTCTTGGAGAAATCCCATTTCAATATTTGCTTGTGTGTGATCTTTGTTCAGGAATTAATGTGAAGAAGGCCTCTCACCTAGTTTTTGGGTTCAATTCTTTCACTTTTATAAATATGTATAAGTACACATTTTTGTTTGTCTATGCATGTGTGCATGTTATGAGTACTTAAGTACTTAAGAGAACTTAAAAATACAATACTTGTAATTTTCCACTCAAAACTGAAATGCCTGTTGTTTGCTTGGTTTCTATTACCATATTCTACAAATATATACTATGGCATGCACTATCTTTAGTAAATCATTAGTTGATTTCGCCTTAATTTTATTAAGTTAACATGCTTGTTGATTAAATGACCTGAAATTTCTCCCTTTTCAATGGGATTTACTGATTGACTAATTTTGTGATGTTTCTTTATTTCCTCAGACTTCCACACATGTTTGTCTGATAACAGACTTTTGCCCTGGTGGAGAGCTATTTGCATTGCTTGACAAGCAACCTATGAAATTTTTTAAGGAGGAATCTGCAAGGTACTCTCAATTATTTCCTAAGTTACCTACATTCTGCCATTTAAAACTTATTTCCCTTATCATTGAAGGTCTTGTTTAGTTTCTTATTCCATCTGAAGTACTAACAGTGTCTTTCTCTTTCTGATATATTTCTGGACCCAAATTGGCCTGCCTAGAAATTTGAATTTTTAATGTATTTTATGATCAATATGAGTGGGCTAATATTTGGTAAATTTTTAGAATTATGGGTTGTTTTGGAGTCAATTTTGGAACAAAAGGGGATGAAAAGCACAGAGAGTTTGATTTAAACTCGACGTTGATTCAGAACCTGGTGAACAGTCTTAATCATTCTTCATGGAACTGAGAACTGTCTCATTTAATTTGATTGAAATGATGAAATCAATTGAAAGATTTGGTTTACACACATTTTGAAAGGTTTGAGCCTGATGTGAATTGTAATAGCATGCCCTTTAAGATCCGCATCCTCTTGTTAATTCTCTCACTTAATGCCATAAGACACAGTCATTTCCTTAATGAATCCTACAAAAGCTAGGGTTTTAGCTTAGTTGAATATTAAGAGTTGCCTTTTGCATCATAACCTCGTATAAATTAATTCTTTCTATTTCATTATTTATTGCAATTATGTCTTCAGGTTCTATGCAGCAGAGGTTGTCATTGGCTTGGAATACCTTCACTGTTTAGGTACTTTCATAAACTGAAAAGATACACCTTAACGTTTTTTTCTTGTTAGTGCTTATTTTTACCCTTTTCCTTAATATTTCACCAGGAATAATTTATCGAGACTTAAAGCCAGAAAATATTTTGATCCAGAAGGACGGTCATGTCGTTCTAACTGATTTCGATTTATCATTTATGGCATCCTGTAAACCACAAGTAAGTCATTTTCTTCCTGTTACAGAATCATATAATTCACTGTATTTTATTTTTTGGCTTAGGCTTCCTGACCTGGTGTTTTAGTTGCTTCGTTAAATATGTTAAAATTGTTTGCAGGTTCAACTTGACATGCTTTAATCATAAAAGAACACCAAAACAGGATTAAATATCTAATCTGTGATGAAATATGTTATGCAGATAATAAAGCACCCGCCTCCTAGTAAACGAAGAAGCTCTAGGAGTCAGCCACCACCAACATTTGTTGCAGAACCAGTAACACAATCAAATTCTTTTGTTGGAACTGAAGAATACATTGCTCCTGTATGTTGAATTATTGTTTGCTTTTAAATTTTTTTTTTATGTTCACTGTGGAGTTGTTTAATGTTAATTTACTGGGATGTGGTAGTTAAATTTAGAACAGTTTGGATCGGAGGGGTTAGATTAGAATGCCATAATTTCTGATTGGCTACTCAGATTTTAGGTTGCATAGACCTAATAAATTTTATGCCATTGGAGACTTTTTGTAACGGTAAAGTTACTCCATTTATGACTAGAGGTCACAAGTTTGAGCTATAAAAACAGCCTCTTTGCAAAGCAGGGTAAGGCTGCATACATCAACTCTCTCCAAAATCAAATGTGAAATGTTTTGTGAACTAAGTCACCCCTTCGTTCATCAAGGACGGATGCATGAGATTTTGGAAATATTCACCACATTTTTTTTTATCTATGTGCAACAGTTCTTACAGGTTTATTTGGTTTCAGGAAATAATCACAGGCACAGGCCACAGTAGTGCCATTGACTGGTGGGATCTTGGTAAGGATTCTTCTTCTTCTTCTTCTTCTTCTTCTTCTTCTTCCTTGCATATATTATTCAGTATTCTTCATTATCTGAAAATAATTTATTTGTTAATGACATGGAAATTTTATTTACATTTGGATTCAGGTATTTTGTTGTATGAGATGTTATACGGTCGTACACCTTTCAGGGGAAAGAACAGACAAAGGACATTTGCAAACATTTTGCACAAAGATCTAACCTTTCCAAGCAGCATTACTGTAAGATTTTCTTTACATGCTTACTGCAAATTTTCCAACAGTTAAAAATTTTATTTCTGATAACCATTATTAAATGATGTTACCAGGTTAGTCTTGCTGCTAGGCAATTGATTAATGCACTATTGAGCAGAGATCCTGACATCCGTTTAGGATCAAAGACTGGTGCAAATGAAATCAAACAACATCCTTTTTTCCGTGGAATTAATTGGCCTCTTATACGCTGCATGGTACTCTTCTTCTTCTTCCTCTTCTTCTTCTTTGTGTGTTTCTTTTATAGCAAGTAAACTTTAACTTTTGGATTGAAATTGAACATTTTGAGAAGCTCCTAGGAAGTAGTTTGTCTGACAATTTTGTCAAGGAAGCAAGTCAAAGACAAAGTTTTAACATTTTTAGTTATAAACAAGCAACAGAGGGGAAGGTTTTGGTGTAATTTGGGAGAAAGTAATTCCTAAACTTACAATGTTGAGGCAATGTATTTTTATTTAGTGCTTTGGAAATACCTAAAAGAAAATTGTGACACTTGGGGTTTGAACCCATAACCTCCTGCACTGCGAGGTAAGTACTTAACCACTGGGCTAGTAGCTCATGGCCAACATAGATTTTTTGTAATTAGCTATTTTTTTTTATGAGTGTAGCTAATTAGAAGCTTGTTCTTATTTAAGAATGAGCTTATCAATCATTAAATTAAATATTTGCATTTAAATTTGTACAATCATTATACACATTTTAATTGATTCTGCACACATTTCGATACAATGTGAGGTGGAGCTTATATTAGATGCACATTTTTTTTTAAAACACAATAATGTATTATAATTTTCAATTAGACAACATAAACATACATAAGTGAACTAAATCTAAATTTAAAGAAACTGTGTGGAACACCCATTCAAATAGATGAATTTCTAGAGACTAGTAGCAGCTGAGGAAGCACAAACAGGTATATTGAGGATAAATGAATCTTTTACCAAGTTAGTACATAATAATGTTTACCCAAGGTTACATGACATCCATTGGATGCTGTATATGTGCAGAGCCCACCACCTCTGGATGTTCCTCTCAAATTAATTGTAAAAGATCCGAAGGCCAAAGATGTTTCATGGGAAGATGATGGAGTGCTTGAATCGTCCATAGATATGGAGATTTTCTGAAGGTTTGTATGAATTACGACGTCAATTCAGAGCTGCATTATTTCTGATTAGCAATCCATAACTTTTCAGTGTCATTGATTTTCTTTTCTTTTGCGGAACTCATATTACAGACAAGTGCTGCTCCAAGTGACATCTCATGAAAGCATTGCTCTCTTATTTGTTTATATTATGTCCATTGTACCGGATTACTAAAAAGAGATTATGCAGCTTTATCAGTGTTTTGTATGTTCCGTTAAGGCATCGTATAGGTTTGCCTCAGCTTATAAAGCAAGAAACTGTAGTAACATGCGAGATTTAATAGACTATCCATCTACAAGCACATAAGTTTTATGGGAGTTGAAATGGATTTCCATTCAAGTAATAACCAGATAGCTCCCGTCAGCCGGGGACTGACTGTAATTCTGGAGCCATAGGCATCTGACTTCTATTTCTCAATAAAGTAAATATTCTAAATAATCAAATTTAGATGCTACCTAGCTGCATGTATCTATAATTAGACATTTTCATCTACTTTTTCTCAAACCATCATCCAACGTAATCTGTCATCAGACCTCACAGCTTCTGGACCTACATTCTGTAAGAGTAAACCAAACATTATAACCTCATTGACTGAATGACTCCAATGGCATAAACATCCTCATATTTGCCTTCTAGTCCTCACAGACAACCCAATAACATTGTTAAGAAACCAAAAAATAATTTAAAAGAAATAACAAAATAAACAGGAAAGTTAGTCTGGTAACCTAGTGTTGTCTCCCCCAGCCAGGCCAGGATATTCTATGTTAAATGACAGCTAAGCACCACATGCTCTTCAAGTTGCCAGGAAATGCTCTCAGGTAGTATAATGCCATTTTCCGGGCTCTTGGCAACACGATGTTATGCTGCTTAATCCCTTTTAAGACCAAAAGATACTGCTAGAAAAGAGCCACACTAAAGTACATCAATAGGTAAATAGATTCAGCCTTATTTTATATCCTTCGGAATCTGATGATGGGGTATTTTTGTGACCTACCCCAGCCAGGCAAGAATGACCTATATTACATTACAGCTGAAAGCATGCAATCCAACTTGCTTGGAAAAGTTCTGGGGAAAGCAACACAACACCATTCTTGGGCTCTCATCAGTAGGCTGTATACAGTTCTTGGGAGTCTTGAAACAAGGACTCGAACCAAATTAGCCTTATTTTATGTTTTGGTTCGCTGCTCATTTCATTCTTCTTTTTCTTTTCCACCGGAACCCTTATTTTGGCAACCATGATCGCGTCCGCTAGTGATTTGGGACACAAAAGTTCCGTAAATTGGAACATGCAGTGCAACTCGGATCATACTATCCAAGTGGTTGTTGTAGCTATGGTTTCTAATTCCCCATTTTGAGAATTAGTACAAAAAAAAAGTTTATCCAAGAGAAATTTTGACAGCTCATGCACCCTAGGGAATAAATGTTCCATCAATCTGTTAACAATGATGTAGAATCTACTGCATTAGTTGTTCTAGCATTTAATTACAATCACTGCCAACAACATCCACAGAACAATTGAGTTAATAATAAATTTCACTTGACAAAGGCCACAATCATATGAATCACATTGGACAGATTCTAGGTGAATCACAATAGCTATCCAGTGTGATAAAATTCTAGAATAACATATACTTCACATATCAACAAGGAAAATTGTAATAAACATCAACAGCTGACTGCACAGCACTTCAAAATCAACCAATGCAAAATACAATTGCTCTTTCGTATCTTACTTGGTGGCCTGGGCAATTATATTACTTATGGAACTGGCCTGCTCTTTTGCACTCTCCACCAGCGAATCCTACAGATCAATGAATAATGAACTCAGCAAACATAGAAGAATCTACAACTACAGTTACAACTTAAGACAAATGTGTGTGTAGGGTGGGGGGCAGGGCAAGAAAAGCTATACCTGTGCAGCTATTAGCCTGGCAACTGTTTTCTTGCTCGACTCTTGAAGCTCACCAGCAATCAAAAGCTCATCCAATATATAGTAAGCCTTCCATGTTAAGAGGAGCAAACAACTAAGCAAAGAAACATTTGTATTCATGTATACATAATAAATAACACCAATCTGCTTTAATAACTCAGGCATATTTGGATTAGCCAATTGCAGCATAAATTATCAATGACAATGGGAATACACCAAATTCAACTTTCAAATGCTAAGCTAAGCTAATGAAAAGGAGGTTAAATGAAACCATAATACAAAGAAGAAATCTCTACTGCAAGATGTACACATACCTTATGGAAGTTGAAGATCAAGTCCAACTCACAGACCTGGAAGCATAAATGAATTACCAAACAATCAATATATAGAAGGATTAAGACTCCATTTGTTTCACATATAATATTTTCTTTTCTCACTTTCTGGAGTTTAGGCACAGAAAAATTAATAAAAACAGCAATTTCCATGTCAACATGAAAACCAAGCCACTTTAAAAAATTAAAAAAGAAAAGCAATTTGTTTTCAAGAATTCTACATGCTCACAAAGATGTAAACAACTAAAAGATAAGCACATAAAAGAAGTCTAACAACCACATCAACCGTAGCTGGCTATTAGCAGCTGAGATCAGGGTCTATTAGACTAACAGAACCCACCATAATTAAACATGGCTCTCTTCTATTTTTTAAATAGATTAAAACCAAGAGCAAGAACATAGAGCACATAAAGGTCAACTATTCTCATTCTTTTTCATTTCGAGAAATTTAATGTTTTAGCTACACTCAGAACAGCAAATATATATGTAGCGTGTGTGTAAAAAATGTCATAACATAAATCATTTTCTCAAAAAAAAAAAAAAGAAAATCATATGTAAACCATTTTCCAGGAAGCAAACAGACCCTAAAAGAAAATACAGTGCCCACAGAGTTAGGTATACTCACACTGCCAAAATAACGGTCCAAAATCTCAACATAATGATGAATTATTTCAAGGACCTCTAATTCATTGTCATCCTGATCAATGCACATGCAGAAATAAAGACTAGCATACCTGCAAATAGCATTCAATGGAAGCAACACATTGATCATATCTATGATGACAAAAACACACCTCACAGATTCTCTATATAAAAATGAAGCTGCTGCCATATTCTTGCATTACCTTTTATAAACAACTTTATATCCTCTCCATTCAACGAAATTACAAAGCTTGGGCCCTCGACTCAGAATCACTCCACTTAGTTCACGAATAACCTTCTCAAAATGTGTTACCATAGACAAATAGACATTAGCAAAGTTAAGAAAGCACAATATTTTCAGAGAATTGTCAACATAAAACAGTACCACCAGAGACCAGCAATCTATCATCATTATGGCCTTACAAATATATATTTACTCAAAATCCTAAATCCATAACTGAAAGAGCTGAAAGAAGAGAAGTTCTGATAACTACCTTAGTTCTTTCCTTTTGTGAATAAGGCGAATACCATTTAGTCAACCTCACTTTCCCTTGTCGACTAATAAGAAGGACAAAGTGAATCTGGAACACAAAGTAACAGGAACCATTAATGTTTGTATTCACGTTACTAAATCAATGACAAGAGTTAAGTAAAGCATGTAGAGAGAATTAGAAGATATGAACAATTGGATTTCCTTCTTCTTACAATTTGTTGAACCAGAATGCACTATAGCAACAATTTTCGATACTGGAAAGCTCCTTCAGAGATTTAAACAATTTTCCATCAACCCATTTCAAGGCACACAATAAACAATCTCATTTGATTTGAAAATCTCCAAAATCATATTCACAAATCATAAAAAAGCCTCACCCAATCAGCCATGGTTTCTCTCAACAAAACTAGAATCAAACAGCGCACTAGTACCAGATCTAAAGAGAAAGACAGCCACAAAAAAACTGAAAAAGCTTACCATATTCTCTGTTGGTTAGAATCAAGATACCAGTACTCTATCGAAAACCACCTGCAGCTAAGCAGCATACCACCCGCTTTTGTTTTCTCCTTGACACGAATCTTCTGGAGTTAGAAAATTGAAACTTGAAAATTAAAGATCTTAAGACCGAACCGGCGGGTTGGACCGGTGAACCAGCCATCAAATTTGATTCGTTCGAATTTGTTATTCAACTAAACGCATAAGCAATATGGTGTGACCTGATCATCCGACCATTAAATTAATAAATTCTGTTAATCCGACCGATTTAATTACCCAATAAAATTAATATTTTTAGTATTAACAAGAGAATTAAATTTGAAATTTCATAAAAAAAATCTTTATAATCAAAATTAAATAAATAGCTTAGAAAGTTTATGTTTGTAATTTTAAAATATATATTATTCTATAATATAATAAATTTTATAAAGTAATTTATTTATTTATTTATTTTTTAAAATTTTATAAAGTAATATAAAAAAATAATTATATATTCGTTAAAACTTTTTATGTATTATATTACAGGAATATGATTTATTTTTATATATATAATTTAAAAAAATTGTGTATTAATTAATTAATAAATCTTAAAATATTTTAAGATACATGAAAGAAGAAAAAATTATGTAAATTGTGGTGGCATTTTTTTTTTTAGATTTTAATATTTAAATAAAATTTTATGTATAAATAATAGATAAAATATGATTCTTACGTATGGACTAAGAATGGAATTTAAAAAAAGTTATGTTAAAAATACAAAAATTCTTTAATTATTATAAAATAGAACTCTAAAAAAATAAAATTATGTTAAAAATACTAAAATTCTTTTACTATTAAAATTTGATACTATTATAATTATATATTTTTATAAATATAAATTAAAATTATATTTTAATTACATAAATTATATTATTATTATTATTATTATTATTATTATTATTATTATTATTATTATTATTATTAAAACAGAACATATTCTTATCCTTCCTTTCTTTCAAAATTTTAGGCCACCCAATTTTCTACTTTGAATTGTTATGTTTAAATTCATTAGCCTTTGTCTCTACGTGGCAAAAGACTATGAAATTACATAGTCATCCAGTTGAACGGAAAGTTGCATTTGGCTTCTCAGAATTTTTTTTTTTTTTTCACTCTAAATATTATTAATTTATTTATATATTCATGCCTGCCATTGTTATTTCTTTTTCTAATCAAAAATTACTTTTTTTTAATCAAAAAATGTTAACTAAAAATAAAAATGAGATGATATTACAATAGTTTTTAGTATATATATTTTATAGTTATAAAAAATTAAAATTTTTAATTTTAATAATTTTATACTTAACCAAAATTTAAAATAAACAATAAAAATGAAATGTGCAAAAATAATATATGAATATCACCTGTGATTATTTAATTTTATCAATGACTTGATTTTAATTCATTAAGATAAAAAAATTCTAATTTTTTATTTTATTTAATAAAATTAATATTATCAAATTTTAATATATATTTTTAATGTAAAATAGATTTTAAAAAATATTTAACTACTATGTCAAAAATTTAAATAAATTATTATTATAATATAAAATATATATACTAAAAGAGCAGCACTTTCATTGTTTCTAAAAGCAATAAAAATGACATTAAGGTAAAATGTCAATCCATCTCTAATTATGATAAATCTTATGAATGGTTCATTCTATTTACACTTTCTTCTACTTCTACTCCTACTTTTTTTCTTCAACAACTTATGAAATATAGTGTGATCACATAATCTCTTACTTTTATATATTTAAATATAATAAAATTTTAGTTGTTATTTTATGAAAAATAAGGATGAAATTTATTCAGCAACACAAAAATAACTATATTATTGTTGTTATAATAGATATGACTACATTAAGTTCTACTTCTGTTAGCCCAAGGACTAAGCCTAAAGAAATTTCTGACTATACTTATCCCATCTGGTAAGATTCTCAAGACTCTACTAAGTTGGACACCGCAACAACAATAGGAGAACACAAAGCAGCCACATTTGAAGGTCACAGTAGAACATGGTACAAAAATTTTTATGGAGATATTAGTCCAACCAAAATTACACAGAGCAACCAAGCATTGCAATGTGTATAATCTGTCTCTTGAATAAATTCATCAACTCACACTTGAAACATTAGAGAGAGGATACAAAACAAATCATTAATGAGTTGATTGAAAAAAAAAATTAAAATATTTTTTAATTTTAAAAATTAATAATTGAAACTCAACAAAATTCTAAAGAAATAAGTGTTTAATATTTTTTTATATAAAATATATTTATTCTAACTATATTTATATCACCGTAAGAGTTTATATTTATTTTTTAATTAATTTTATATTTAGTGAAAAAAAAGGAAAAAAATTTCTAAAAATTGAACTTAAAATTAACTAAATAATGTATTTATCCAAGATTCAGTAAAAAGAATTAGTAACTCTTATTCAATCAAATTTTTTATTCTCTTCTTTCTAGCCTTGAGATATTAATTCAAGATGATTTTTTTTTTTAATTTTCTTCTTATTATCATTATATATATATATATAGATATAGTTGATCTTGATTTGACATTAAAAGTATATTGATTTTTCATCAATAACCGAATACTTTTATCTGTAAATATTGCATATTTGATTCTGTCTATAAATCTATTTTCTTCCATGTGAATTCTAGTCTCAATAAGAATACTAGTTCTTACTGTTCATATGTTATAATATAAATATATCACACCAATTCGTTATGTATGGATAATAAAATTCCATTAATATAGAGTCAATTCTAATAGACTTATTGGAGAGTCTCATTGATGTGCATCCAGTAAGAATTATATATATATATATATATATATATATATATATATATATATATATATATATATATTGTATTAATCCGCAGTTAGCTATGGGTAACTGTGTTATTATTATATTATACTAAAACATACAATATATTTGCTATTTCTAAGGAGCAAAAAAAATCAATTTTATCTTAACTCTGCCTAAGTAGTTTGCGCTTAGCCGGTCCCAAGCCCGGATAAAGGAGGAGGGTTGCGATAGGTGACAACCAGCGTAAAAATTTCGTCACACCCTATGATATGGATTCAAATGATATAAACGTTGGAGCGTCCTCTACTAACGATGCTCTACATCGGAGCCCAGGTGTAGTGATAAATATGCAAGGGTGTAGGGCGTTCACCGAAAGCGACGCGCCATGCCGGCGCCCGGGTGTGGTGTTAAGTGAGCAAGGGTTCCCACATCATGGACGGGTGTGGGTAAAGAAGTTAGTCCATAGGACAGATAGTAGAACAAATAGTGGAACAGAACACAAGATAGACATAGAAAACAATAGAAGATATCATAGAAGAATACCAATTAGGAAGGAGCAGGATAGGAGGAGGATCAGGGTTGGTACGTGGAATGTTGGATCACTTACAGGAAAATTAATGGAGCTTGTGGATACCTTGAAAAGGAGAAGGGTGAATATTGCTTGCATTCAGGAGACTAAATGGGTAGAAGAGAAAAATAAGGAAGTGGGTAATTCAGGGTGCAAATTGTGATTTACTGGAAAGGAGAGAAACAAGAACGGAGTGGGTATAATCATAGACAGAACATTGAAAGACGCAGTAGTAGCTGTGAAAAGAGTAGGAGATAGAATTATACTAGTAAAGCTAGTACTAGAAGGAGAAACAATAAATATAGTTAGTGCTTATGCCCCACAAATAGGACTAGATAATAAGAGTAAACAAAGGTTTTGGGAAGATATGGATGATTTAATGCAAAGCATACCGAATGAAGAGAATGTTTTCATTGGTGGAGATTTGAATAGACATGTAGGAAGTGATAGACAAGGTTATGAGAATGTTCATGGAGGTTTTGGTTTTGGCAGTCGAAATGAGGAGGGAAAAAGCATCCTGGATTTTGCTATGGCATACGACCTAATACTAGCAAATACCTACTTTATAAAAAGAGAGTCACATTTAGTAACTTTCAAAAGTGGGCAACATAGAAGCCAAATTGACTTCCTCTTAACCAGGAAGACAAATAGAGCTCTATGCAAGGATTGCAAGGTCATTCCAGGAGAGGCTTTAACAAGTCAACATAGGTTGGTGGTCTTGGATGTCAAGTTTAGGAACAATTCAAGTAAGGTCAGAAGAAATAGTGTAGCTCGAACAAAGTGGTGGGAGTTCAAAGGAGTAAAGCAAGTGAAGTTCAAAAATAAGCTTCTCGAGTCTAAAGTATGGAAGCTAGATATGGAGGCTAATGATATGTGGATACAGATGGCATCAAAGATTAGAGAAGTAGCTAGAAAAGTACTTGGAGAGTCTAAAAGACATGGACCACCCTCAAAAGAGAGATGGTGGTGGAATGAGGAAGTACAAAAGGCAGTGAAGTACAAAAGGCAGTGAAGAGAAAAAGGGAATGGTATAAGAAATTACCTAAATGTGATAATAATGAGGCATATGAATAGTACAAGATAGCAAAGAAAGAGGCAAAAAAGGCAGTTAGTCAAGCAAGAGCATAGGCCTTTGAAAAGTTATATGAGAAACTTGGAACTAAAGAAGGGGAGAAAGATATTTATAGATTAGCAAGGAGTAGAGAAAGGAAATGTCAAGATCTCAATCAAGTTAGGTGCATTAAGGATAAAGAAGAAAAAGTGTTGGTGAAAGATGAGGACATTAAAGAAAGATGGAGAAATTATTTTAATGATCTCTTTAATAATAGTCAAAATGGTAATAGCGTGAATATAGATTATAGAACAATAGAAAAGAATGTAAATTATACTAGAAGGATTCGATCTTTAGAAGTAAAGGAAGCACTTAAGAGAATGAAAGTGGGTAAAGCCTGTGGACCCGATGAAATACCAATTGAAGTGTGGAAGTATTTGAGAGATATAGGAGTGGCATGGTTAACTAAATTATTTAATAAGATCCTAAACTCAAAGAAAATGCCTGATGAATGGAGGAAGAGTATTTTAGTACCTATTTTTAAAAATAAGGGAGACATACAGAGTTGCTCAAACTATAGTGGAATTAAACTCATGAGCCATACTATGAAGTTGTGGGAGAGAGTTGTGGAGCATCGACTATGTCATGATACTTCTATCTCTCTCAATCAATTTGGTTTCATGCCCGGTCGTTCAACTATGGAAGCGATCTTTCTCATTAGAAGCTTGATGGAGAAATATAGAGATGTGAAGAAAGATCTATACATGGTTTTTATTGATTTGGAGAAGGCTTATGATAGTGTTTCAAGAGAGGTCTTATGGAATGTGTTAGAACAAAAGAGGGTATCTATTAGGTACATACAAGTATTGAAAAATATGTATGAAGGAGCAACTACTATTGTGCGCATAGTGGGAGGGGACACAAGAGATTTTCCGATCTCAATTGGATTACACTAAGGATCAGCCATAAGCCCTTACCTTTTTACATTAGTTTTAGATGAACTGACGAAACATATACAAGAGAGTATTTCTTGGTGTATGATGTTTGCGGATGATATTGTTCTGATAGATGAGACACGGGAAGGAGTCAATAGAAAGCTAGAACTTTGGAGAAGTACTCTAGAGTCAAAGGGTTTTAAGTTAAGTAGAACGAAGACAGAATACATGCATTGCAAGTTTAGTGAAGGCCAAACTGTTGAGAGGGAAGGAGTTAGTTTGAATGGAGTGGTACTGTTACAAAGTAATCACTTTAAATATCTAGGCTCAGTCCTTCAAGTAGATGGGGGATGTGAGGAGGATGTTAGTCATAGGATTAAAGCCGGATGGTTGAAGTGGAGACGTGCCACGGGAGTTTTATGTGATCGTAAGATTCCTAATAAATTGAAAGGAAAATTTTACCGTACAGCCATACGACCGGCTATGTTATATGGTAGTGAGTGTTGGGCACTGAAAGAGTCGTATGCATCTAAGATAAGAGTTGCAGAGATGAGAATGTTAAGGTGGATGAGTGGCCATACTAGACTAGATAAAGTCCGTAATGAGAGTATTAGAGAAAAGGTAGGAGTGGTGCCAATTGAAGATAAGTTGAGAGAAGAGAGATTGAGGTGGTTTGGTCATGCGAATCGTAGACATACGGAGGCTCCAGTTAGACAAGTAGAGCACATTAGGTTAGAGGATAGAAAGAAAAAAAGGGGTAGACCTAAATTGACTTGGAGGAGAGTAGTACAACATGACTTAGAAGCATTAGACATTTCTGAGGATTTAACTCAAAATCGTTCAGAGTGGAAAAAGAGAATCCATATAGCCCACTCCAAATTTTTGGGATAAAGGCTTAGTTGAGTTGAGTTGAGTTGAGTTACTTTTTTTCCCTCATAAAATCTCCTCGCCAATCCTTCTACAATTTTTTCCCCTTTTTACTGTGCCAATCTTTCTACAATTTTCTTTCAACCCGTTCTATACTCTTCTTCCTTCATTATTATTGAAAATGGAGCCTTCTTCTACCTTTTATTAGAAAGAAAGTGCTGGGAAAAAAGAAAAAAAGTGTTAGGGAAAAAGAGAAAGAAATAATTCTTTAAGCTCTCTTTCATCATCATAGCTCCGATTAAGGTATTTTTCCTCACTTTTTTTCTTAGCTTTCTTTATTTATCATTAAGTAAATTAATAGCCCATTATTTATATTTTAATTTATCTCTCATTTAAATTTTTTTTAGAGAGATATTTTTTATTTTTTAGTATCAAAATATAGATTTCAAATGTTTCTTAAAATGATTGAATGGAGGGAAAAAATACTGGGTGAATTTGTTCTAAAGTTGTTTTATTGGTTTATGAAAAGCTCATGTCTTTTTCAATTTGGTTATTAATGTCAAGATGATTTTGAAACCTAAGATTGATATTGATTATTGAGGAAGAATTTGTTCATGGAGGAATTCACATGGCATTTCTTGGTTGTTTAAATATCTCTTAATTAGTTTTGCCTTTCTTTAGCATGGGGATTTACTGTGGAATCATTTTAATGTCCAAATTGAGATTGAGATTCTTATAATATGTGTTTGATGAGATTATATCTAATTTTTTTTTCCTCCTATGAGGTAGAAGGGATAAGTTATTTAGAAATGTTGATATTTTTGAGCTTCAATGATTATTTAATATAAATTTATTTTAGGGATGAGCTCAATTTCATTTTATAAGATAATTTATGAATTTTCTTTTTACAACAAATAATTTGAAAATATTAATTATTATGGTTATTATTATATCAAGAGAAGTAAAATATAGGAAATAGAAATAATACATATTTGAGGGCATATTAGTTAACATATAAAAATACAAGAAGATATTAATGTTAACATATAACATTAGGTATGATTATGAAGTAAGTAATTTTATTTATAAACAAAAGGAAGAATAAAATAAAATTTAAAAAATAGGGAAAATTTTGAATTTTAATATGGAAAGTTTTGAACCAACAAAAAGGAGGACTCATGAATCCAATTCCTTTCAATGTCCCACAAGTTAGTCTTTGTCAAAAGCCCAACTTTTTATTATTATTATTATTATTATTAGAAAGAAAAAAAAAGTTCATTAGCTATGGGGTTTGGGTCATTAAGCTCAATATTCAATCCATGCTTTTTTTAAACATTATTTTTATTTTTTTAATGTGAAATGTTTTAGTAATATCTCATGCTTATTGTATAAACAACTTCAAGCAAATTTTAATATTGATATATTTTTAATTTTATAGTTTAAAACTGTTTGAATTAAACTATATCTAAAAAATAATTTTAAAATATTAACCAAACATTATTAAAAATTAATTTAAAATTATATTTAATATATTTTAAGTAATGATTTCTAAAATTATTAAACAATCTGTTAAAATTATTTTTTAAATAATTATATATATATATATATATATATATATATATATATATATTAATTTCTCAATCTCAATTTGATAAAAGATTTTGAAATTATGATTAGAATTAATGAAAAAACACTTTATTAAATAATAAATTTTTTAAAGATAAATAATATAAATGCTTCTTATCTATAATATTTGCTTGATTACAAGCTAAATATATAAAGCATGTTAAATGGATTTTTTTTAATATCATATTATCAAATATATTTTTTGATTTATAGATAATATGGATAGTGAATTTACATCATTTCACAATTTTGCTTACAATTATATAATAAAAAAAATTAACCTTTTTTTTTAATTATAAAAATTATATTGATTTTTCTTTATATTCACAAGAATTATTTTTTATCTTACTTTTTCAACTAACCAATTTTTTCTTTTGTTATTTTTATGTTTCAGATGCTGGCGCGACATCCATTGACAAAAAATATTGTCACTGAATTTTTTTTTATATCATATTGTCAAATATAGTTGTTGATTTATAGATAATATGGATAATGAATTTACATCATTTTACAAATTTGCTTACAATTACATAATAAAAAAAAATAACCTTCTTTTTCGAAATTATAAAAATTATATTGATTTTTCTTCATATTCACAAGGATTCTTTTTTTTTTTTTAAGTAATAAATATTTCCTTTTGTTATTTTTATATTTTAAATGCTAACTCGATATCCATTGACAAAGCATATTAAAATTTTCAGGTGTATAACACATTCAATTTGTGTAAATTTTGTATTTTCATTTTTTTTCAACACCAAATTTTTCTCCAAATTTTGATAAATAAGTTCATTATATATTGACAATTATTTCTGTTTATTCTATGCGATCTAATATAGGATTCTGGTAAAGATAGTATGTTCGTCAATAAACATTTAGCAAATCTTTTTGCAACACAACAACAGGTTGGTAGCATTTTTAAATTTGAATATTCCAATTTATATTTAGTAAAAGTATTAGTTGATTAGCATAAATATCTTAATTTTCTTTATGTTGTCTACGTGTTTTTTGAATTTGGAAAATTATAAAATGACAATGATTGTGATGACTTATTCATTGGTGCACATTTTTCTTTCCCCTATTCTTTTTTATATTTTAATTTATTTTAAATATTGTGATAAATAATTTATAATTCTATATGAAATACAGCTACAATAGCTGGAAGGAAGAACCTACAATATATTTTATTATTGCTACATCAATGAAACAAAAAGTTATTAATGATAACGTATAGTCTGGGAAGTCTAAAAGGTATGCAACCTTCTTTGATTTACAAATAACCATCACCTGCTTCTTCAAGGATCTTCAAGCATCTCTCAATCACAAACTGAAAGTTTGCCCATTGAATCAAATCCTTTTGGAGTTCTAGCTAATAACGAAGAATATATTTATTTTAGAGATAGGTCATCTGTTTGTACACATTGTGGTGCTTTATACTGGAAAGAGGAATGTGTTTAAAAATTATCTAAGCAAAAGTATACCTTATGTTATCAAAATAGAAAAATATCATTACCCTTGCCTAGGGAGACACCACATTATCTTGATGTGTCACAAAGGTTTTGCAGTCGCCAAACGATTCTCAACAAAGTGAAAAAAGTGAGCAGTCGCCACTTTAATTTTAAGGAAAATTAAAGAAAACTATTTGTAAAAAAATTTTACAAAAACCACTTCGAAAACAAAGATTCTAGGTTCAGGGTCCATGCACGGGTGGGGAAGGTGTTAGGCACCCCACCTTGTCCCTCAAATGAGATAAGTAGATTTAACGATGTGCTCTTCATAATTTAAGATCAATAATTTTTGGGTTTAGAATTACGATGTTGGTCCCTGTTATTGATCAAAGGAACTTGGGTTTCTCATCTTGGGTTTCCCAGGAACACAAGTATATGGAATGACCCTATAGTGAATTGATGTTGTATTTATTTAATTAGTTATGTATTTGTTAAATTCCTCTCTCCTTGAATTAGGACTCTAATTTCAAAGAGGTGTTATTTGGTCTCTAAAGACTCATAATGAGTAAGGAGGACTCTCAGCTTACATATTATATATCTCATCATCGGCATTCAGATAACTAAGGGTGTGGTGTATGTAATGGGTATACAAGAAATGATATGGGTATAGATTTTCATTCCTTTTAATTAGGACTCTAATTTAAAAGGGTTGTCTTAATGAAAACCTAGAGAATTCTCTTCATTAATGAGGACTATCAGTTAATGAACGAAGGTCTCATTATCGGTATAATTATCCATAAAATCTTTACCTATATCATTTCTTATTAACTTGTTTGATATTTCTTAATAATGGTATTTCATTTGACTAAACCAAACTGAAGGGAGGAGTCTCCCCTTAGCAATATAAGTATGAGGACCTTGAGAAAGACTCTCCATCAGGTCTCACTATAAGGTTCGTGGTTCTAGGAAGGACCCTCCCACGAACCAATTATCAGAACATGTAATTTTTTAATAAAAATGTCGAGGCTACCAAGGAAAGGATTATTTCTCGATCTCCCCAATTTTATACAAAAACAGTTTTATTAGAAGTGTAACTATGGGAATTGTAGACACTATATTTTGGCCGACCTTCGAAGGCAAGGTTCTTTTAAAATCGAAACTTTATTATCCGTTCTTGACAGATGTCCCGATCACAAGTAGCTTTTCCAAACTCACCAATGGCTCGTCTCTGGAACAAATCGATCTCACACTCAAGTTAGATTGCTTTTCGATCCCTTGGTCTTTATCAGATGAGTTCGAGTCAATATTGGATCTTCGGACCATCCAATCTTGCCTGCTATTGTTCTCCGATCTCTCTATGTACAAATATCACAAAATTCCATTTGACTAATGTTGTGATCGGGTTTCTTGCTCGAATTGCCCAGATATTCTTCAAAATGAAGTTAAGGTTTTTATCCAGTCTAATAATGGTTCTGACCTTAAAAGTTCAAGTCAGTGTCAAATCTTTACAATTCTAATATTCTAAAGTTCCGTTCGATATTTGATCATGGCTCCGTCTGATCTCATGTTCGCGTGTAACATTTTTCCAATCTCTTGGAGTAATTTGATATCTTTTGATTAATAGTCGCTCTCAGGTTTAATGTTCAACTGTATTCAATTAATTAAGTACTCAGACAATTTGGTTTGGATGCTTTCCGATCTCATCAAGGAATTGAACACAAAAGACTTCAATTCACTTTAAAAACAAAAAATATATACAAGTCAATTAGCAAGGGACTCTTCTTTGCCCTGCTCCCTAGTTACATTCCCCTCTCTGTCCTCACCCTCGTGCTCCTCATCGCTGTCCTCTTCGGCTGCTGGGATGAGCTTATCCATCCAGGAAAAGTCATCCTCAGGATAACGCTTCTTTAGTTTGGACAGGAGGTCGTTATGGGCGTTTACATATGCCCCAGCCTCTTTTGTAGTGCTCTCCTCCTCCTTTGCTTGGAGCTCCTCCTACTTTGCCCGAAGTTCCTCAGAAAAATGAGCGAGATCGGTAGATCGACCAGTCTGAGAGACTTCAAGTTCTCGCTCCACTTTAGTTATCCTCTCTTCGTAATACTTCACCCGATCTTCCAGTTTGACGATGTAATCATTGGTAGTAGAGAGCTGAGCCTTTGCAGTTGATGCATCTTAGACCACCTTAAGAATCTTCGTCCTTAAGACATGGGCTTTTTCTCTGATCACGTGTTGGTTTGCAATAGCCTCCAAGCCCAAACTCATTGTCTGAGTTAGAATATCATCAATACTTTCCTCAGGCAACCGGTTTCGATCTTCTTGGAAGCAGATGGAAGTGCCCATGAACTTAGCTAGACCAGGATTCCCTCGGGTAGAGTAGTTTCTTTCCATCGATTCGATAAAAAGTTGAGCTCCTCGGGAGAGCGTTCTAACCGTAGGGCCAGAAGACTCCCTTTCTACATTAGAAGAGATCAGAGGGGGTGGACATTCAATCTACTGAGGTGGAGAGATGATGACACTATTTCAGAGGTTGGCTGCTCCTAAGGTCAAGGAAGGGAGCTCGAAACTTCTACCAAGTCTCGTCGAGGTGTCTGAACAGCGGTGGCAGTGGCCTTTTTCATCACTCATACCTTTCGAGAGACCTCCCTCTTTCGCTTGTGGCTCTCTTTGGAAGCATCACCACTCGCCATACCTGTATAAAGAAGAAGTCAGTGAGTTCGCTAAGATTGAGAGACTAGAGATCTGGATTGTACCGATAGCAGGATCGAGGTCAGAAAGCTGAAGCTCGTAATCTTCATGGGAGATCAGCCGCATCATCCATCATTTCAGTTCGGCCATGACTGCATCTAAGCATGAATATTTATGGGTAGCTGCCTGAGTTTTTAGTTCTTTCACCATGGCATCTTCGTCTTTATTTTAAAGTAAGCTTCTTAGGGACTTGGGGGACCAAATAATTCCAATTACGTGGGATCCCCTCAAAGCCATTTCGATCCTTGCTCCTAAGGATGAAAAATCGATCCTTTTAGTTCTTCAGCAAAGAAGGGAGATCGATGAAAAGCCCGCAGTTCGACTTTGCCTGAAAGAACCAAAATTCATCATCCTTTCTTCGGGCAAGACTATGCAGCTCGGCAAAGACCCAAACCATGGGCTCCAGTCTCTTGGCTCGGCAAAGACCTCTGAAGGCTACTAAAGTCCGCCAGGAGTTCGGATGCACTTGAGCTACTGAGACATGGTGGAATTTTAGGACGGCTTTGTAAAATCCATCCAAGGGAAAACGGAGCCCAAACTTCAGCTACTCCTCATACATTATGATGAGATCACCTTCTTTAAAGAAGTGATCGACCCAAAGATCGCCATGGCATCTGATAAGTTCAAAAGAGTTGATCCGCAAATTGTATTCTTGACTTATGGATTGGAGATCAGTTTCTCTAAGGACTGATGGTAGTTCATCAACTGGCAGGTTCTCCTTTCTCGAAGACATTCCTTGCTTCGGTCTGGTAGCTAGACCAGTAAATGGAATGATGGCTGTGTTGGATCGTCCGCTTGGTCTAATCACGTCGCCTTCTTCTGAGGTCCACGAAATATGGATGAAAGGCGGGCTCACAGCTCTCTGACCCTTGGTACCACCCATTTTCACAAAATAAAAAGGAAAATTAATAGAGAAAATATCAAAACCCTTGCAATAGCTTGGCGACTCCACTGGGGATTTATCACCTTAACCCTAGTTTAGAGGTCCAAAAGCAGATTTAATTTTATGTTCATGTAAAACCGTAATTAAGGGGCTTAACTTACAAAAGTCAAAAGTCTTAATATATTGATTATTGTTATTCTCTCTAACCATTTTGCTTATTTTGATTATCTTATTTATTACAGCAATCTTCGTCTAAAACTCCCCCCATATAGGGAAGAGGTAAATATGTCCCTTTACATAATGATTACTTACACGATGTCCTCACACACTTCAGCCCTATACCTGGGCTTTCTTACCCTTTTAGGGAATAGGAGGGAGTCATGTAGCGGTACCCATGGGTTTTACCCCATTAGTATCCGTGAAGGCTTCTGCTCAGATTGAAACTTGTTCCATCTACTGTGATACCCGTGGAATTCTCCCGTTAGTATTATGGTGGTGGAATGAGGCCTTGCTGTATACAGTAGGGACAATTTGGAACCTTTGAGCTTTTAGAACTCAACCTAAACTATCACATTAGCTGAAAGCCATAGCAAACTACCTCGTAAGATAGAACTATCCAATTAGATAGTACTTACCCGGTATTAGGACTCTCCCTATTCGTAGGACAAAAGAGACATAATTACTCTTACTCCACTCCCTCGTTTACTTTTTAATTTTCTTATGTAATTTAAAGATAATTTTGAATTATGTTGATAAGATAATCTGTACACCTTCCTACCTTGATAGGTGTAAAGATATCATCACCTTAATTCAAAATTACCTAAGTTTATTTTGCTGACCTACTCTCTATAGGTATTGTAAACTGGAGTCTATAAAGGATAAACAGAAACTTTAAAATGGCATCCTCGAGTCAGTCAACTGAAGGAGTTTCAAGGCAGGAACAAAATGCTAGACAATGATTTAAACTAATTCATTGTTCAAAGTCCCTACAGATTGATGACATAGGGGCAGACATTGGCTCATTACCTCTATTGGATCCAAGTAAGGTTGAGGTTAAAATGACTGGTCTTAAGGATTTATCCAGCAGTTGGAAATCACTTCCCGATCATGTCAAAGTAAAGTTTGAGAAAAACTATGGGAGGATTGCAACTTTGATACGGGTCAGAGTACAAGTTCCTGCATTAAAAGCCATGCTATCAACTTGGAATCCCAGGTATATGGTGTTCTCCTTCAACGATATTGATACAATTCCCACTATAGAGAAATATCAGGCACTGCTAGAAATCCCTTATGTGGCGCAGAATCGGATTTATATACACCTCGAGCATAGGCAGACCTGGAAACGGTTCTTGCATATACTTGGAATCTCTGCAAAGGAAGAAAAGGCAAAGGAAACCGTCAAGGGAAGCACACATGGGTGGTATTGGACTTACATCAAAAAGCATTTGGATATGCATATTCAGAGCAACCAATGGAAACAGGCTTCATTGGCACTAGCTTTGGGAATTTACAGCCTGATCTTGTTTCCTGAGCCTTTGGGAGTTATAACTTACAGCGTCACGGAGTTGTTTTGGGTGGTAGAGAAGCAAAATGTCAATCCAATACCTGCCATCCTAGCGGAGACATTTTTTACTCTAATGTATTGCTGACGATAGGGTAAAGGAATCATCAATTGTTGTTCCCAATTACTACATCTTTGGATCCTCAACCACATCTGTCCTTTGGAAACTAAGGGATTAACTTGGTATCCCGACCAGCCTCTCATCGAAAAGATGGCTAAATTGGCAATAAGTTCAAAGAATGAACTACAATGGCAAGAGCAGATTCTAAGCTTCAACAGTCACAACTATTGCTAGAGGAAGTTATGGACTATGGGCCAGCCCATTTTGTTCAATATAGGGGATAATCACTTGGTACTTTTGATAGGACTGACCGGGTGCACAAGTTACATCCCAGCTTTGGTAATGAGGCAATTTGATTCAACCCAGTTCACGCCCAATGTTGAAGGGTTTCATCAAGCTCATTTCTATCATGAACCCAGCAGAGAGGCAGAACTGAAAGCATTTTGCAAATCCTAGGAAAAGGTCACCATGATTGAACAGTCACCTAAAGAGCCAAGCACCATAAAAGATTATCTCAGATGGAGAACAAGCAGAGACCAGGGATATCAAGTTTCCGAACTAGCAGAGCCTAAGGGAAGCACCCCTCATCGAGAAGTTCTTTCAGAAAAAGTTAGTGCCAAGTTGGTCAGCTCTCTACAGAATTCGAGCGCTGAGAACCAGCAATTGTAAGAACGTATAAGGCAGTTGGAAGACCAATAGCAACTCCTGAAAAATGAGGTAAAAAGGCTCAGGGAAGAAGTAATAGCAGGAAAAGTAGAATTTGAGGGACAGGAAATACAGTGGGAGAAAGAAAAGACCTCACTTCAAAGTGCAGTGAGAGAGGCAGGAGTCCAGATGGCAAATTACAGGAGAAACTGGAATATCAGGAAATACTTATGGAAGAATATAAACAGGAAAGCAAAAAGAAGAAGCTTGAATTGAAGGAGCAGGCACAACTTATTAATGACATTTTGAAAGAATGTGCCAAAGAAAGGAAAGAAAAAGAAAGGCAAGCAACCCTTCATCAAGAGCTGAGAGAAAATGTTAACCAGTTAAAAAGAATGATAGCACAAGAGAAACAAGAACTACTGCCAGAATCTGAGTACACCTTGAAGACATTCAATCCTACTAGATAAGAAGAAAGACTCTATGAGTGCCTCAAAAGATGTCATTGTATTTTAAAGAGTCTTCCTGAACCTAAGCAATAGCAAAAAATGCTATGTATGAACATATTGTTAATGAATTGTTTGAACCATGTTTAGCAAAATATGAATGAATAGTGTAACTCCCGTGGAAACTATCCTCGTTAGGGTTATATGGAAAGACGAATGAGTCATATAGACAAGTATCATAGACATGCATACGATCCCGTCATTCACTGTTGGACTATCGAGTGATGCCATGATAAAGTTGACACAATTCGCCTTCTGCAGACTCCATTTTGGCAATCATCTGCCACTGTATCCTTTGTCTAGTTAGGATCTTTAACTCTAACAAAATTTAAAACTAATAAAAAACTTTCCACAGGAAATGAACATTGCTTCAAACAAAGCAAACCCGATCGAGTAAGTAGTTTAACCAAAAAGAGTGTACTTAACAAGGTCCCGAGCAAAGAAGATAATGGAAGATCAAGAACAAGTGCAGAACCTATAAGAACAAGTTTCGAAATTGAGAGACCAAGTCTCAGAGTTGATGAAACTAATGAGGGAGATGTTCCAGAGTAAAGAAACCATTCGACCTACACCAGAATCAAATCTACTAGTAATTCCCCCACTCACAACGATGGTTGATTCCCATCAAGCTTCAACCTCTTTTACTTTTCAAGCCCCTATTCCTGATCCGACAATCACTGTCAGTCCAACATTCCCAAATAATACTTACCCATTTCTTATCATCCGACTGTCTCAAACGCCGAATTTCACCCTTCCATACCAATCCCTTCAGTTTACCCTGTAATTAATTTCCCAACCAGAGGCATGGCTTATGTAGCAGGGGGTGAAAATAAGGAAAAAGAAAATGAGAATTTGTCTGCTCTAGAGGAAAGACTAAGAGCTATAGAAGGTCTGAACATGTATGGCTCAGTTGATGTATCTTCACTGAGATTAGTATCGGATGTAGTGGTACCACCTAAGTTTAAAGTCTCAGACTTTGACAAATATACTAGAAATTTAGATCCTCGCATCCATTTGGCCACTTACATAGCCAAAATGTTCAGCCTCATGAAAGATGACAGACTTCTAGTCCATTTCTTTCATGAAAGCCTCTTCGGGGCAGCTTTACAATGGTGCATACAGCTGGATAGGAGAAAACTACTCTCTTGGAAAGATTTGGCTGATGCTTTGCTCAAGCAGTACAAATTCATTTACGATGTTGCCTCGACACGAAGAGACCTTCAAAATCTACTGCAGAAGGAGAAGGAGAGCTTTAAGGAATATGCACAGAGATGGAGTGAGAAGGCAATTGAGGTATATCCTCCAATTACTGATAATGAGCTTTACTCTCTATTCATCGAAACCCTGAAGGCCCCATATTTCAATTTAATGATCGGAAATACGTCCAATAGCTTTTCCGACATTATCCAGGCTGGCGAAAGAATTGAAGCTAACCTCAGGTTAGAAAGGTTACAGGAATTGACTGGAGAAAACCCTGCAAAGAAAACTGCTAGTTTCAGGAAAAAGAAGAAAGGTGATGTACACTCTATCACCAGACAAGCTCAACCACCACTCCCTCAAAATAACTTTCGACCATACCCTCCAATTCAGGGTCCAATAATAGCAAATGTTCTGCCCCCTTTTTCAAATTATCCTCACCCTCGCCCACAATATCCACCTCAAGCTGCTTACCACCCCAAACCTCCTGCTCAACCTATTCAGTTAAGACTACCTGCTCCTCAAACCAACCCAAGACCACCAAGGAATCTTGATCTGCCTCTCCCCTTTTCGCTCAGTGAAATTTACCGATACCTATTGGGTATAAATCAGATAGTGCCCATCCCCCTTGACCTGGTTTAGCCACCATATCCTACGTGGTATGATGCTAATGCCCGATGCAAATATCATGGTGGGGCAGTGGGGCATTCAAGCGATACTTGTGGAGCTCTTCTGGAAAGAGTACAGGCCTTGATTAGAAACGAATGGTTAAAAATTGAGGGAAATGGCTCTCTTCCCAACGTCACTTCAAACCCATTACCTAATCATGGTACAGGCAATGGTGTGAATGTGATATAACCTTGGGATGAAAGATCAATGTTGGAGGTAAATCGGCTAATTCTGCATTTCAAGGAGATTTTTGTAATTACGGTAAGAGAGGGATATCTATGCCCACAGGGATTTGGGTCGGGAAGTAATCAGCATAATTCAAGATGCCCCTACCACGCAGGAGCGACCGATCATGAGTTGCACAATTGTGATGAATTTAGGCAGGAAGTTCGGAGAATGCTATCACTCAAAATTTTGAGATATCAGCGGAGGTCGAGGATAAAGGATGAAGTGAACACAGCCAGGTTTGGCCGAGATGCCTCTAACCCCAATCCAAGAATAGTCTTTTCTGCTCCTAACACACCAACACCACTAGTACCACCAATAACGATCATCCGAACCCCACCTCAACTCCCAGTCACTAATACCCATACAATGCCTTGGAATTACAATCTCCAAGTGTTTACTCAGAATGCATCCAGTAGCACTTCAATTCCTACCCTCAACCATACCTACACTCAACCCATCACCTCTCCTAAGCCATGCTTCACCCCACATGAGCATTTCAAGATGACCTATACAGGACCCTCTAACAATATTACTTCCCAACCAAACCTAAAACCTGTCACAACTAGTAACTCGCTCCCACAAGATCAAGAAGTAGAATTTATAACCAGGAGTGGGAGATGTTACGAAAATGATGAAGCAGAAAAGAAGAAGGGGAAAGTAAAAATGGGAGAGCCACAAGAAAATATGGAGGAAGGGGCTGTAAGGGTTGAGAAAGGGGAACCTAGTGAAAAGAAAGAAGAAGAGGAACTGCTATTACAGATCATGAAACAAAGTGAATATGACATCATCGAGCAATTAGGAAAGACACCCGCTCGAATTTCCTTACTGTAATTGATTTTAAGCTCGGAAGTGCATCACCATGCCTTGCAAAAGTTCTGGACCAGACCTTTGTGACCCCCGATATCACACCGGGGCAATCTGAGAAAATAGTTGGGCAAATTCAGGCATCCAATTTTGTCACTTTCTCGGAAGATGAAGTAGACTCGGCTGGCTTGAAGCTTACCAAAGCTCTACATGTGACAGTCAAGTGTAAGGGATGCATAGTCACTAAAGTTCTGATTGATAATGGATTTGCCCTCAATGTCTTGCCTAATGCCACCTTGGCAAAACTACCTGTTGATCCATCAGCCATGCTCCAAAGTGCCATGGTAGTAAGAGCCTTTGATGGTACAAAGAGAAAGGTACTAGGGGACATTGATTTGCCACTTCAGATCGGGGCATGCACTTTTAACATTACGTTCCAAGTAATGGATATTGAGCCAGCATACACCATGTTGTTGGGGAGACCCTGGATCCATTCGATAAATGCGATACCTTCAACTTTGCATTAGAGGATCAAATACATCATGAGCGGCAAAATCATCATAGTAAGAGGGGAGGAAGCCATGCTAGTCACTAAGCCTCAATCGGTTCCTTATGTGGAAATAACCAAAAGATCCTTGGAAAGTTCTTTCCAAGCACTGGAGTTATAAGGAACTACTCCGAAGGATGAAGGAGCTGTGACAATGGTTGCAAAGGTGATGTTGAAGAGTGGCTATGAAAAAGGCAAGGGATTAGGCAGCGCATTACAGGGGATTATCGAACTTGTACCGACTATTCAGAAGATCAGTCGCCTTGGCTTGGGTTATGAAGAAGATGCTTTAGTGGATAGAAGATTCTGGATGAGGAATATGCTAAGGGCTCAAATGTTTGACAGAACATTCGGGAAAGTGAAAGTTGTCCTGAAAATCAAAAATGTTTTCACTAAACCAATCATCGAGAATCTAGAAGAAAGTGAATAGTCTCCTTTATAACCATCCATCAATGTCATACAGCTAGACTCCATGTCCGAGGCACTGATTTCACCAAACGCTGAAGGACAAAAGCTTGATAATTGGGAAGCAGAAGATATCCCTGTGCTTAATCTCGAGTAAACTACATTTTGTTATCAACACTTGATCATTCTGTCTATGGTGACAAGTGTAATGCTGTAAATGGACCCTTTTTTTTATGATAGAAGTATTAATAAATTAATAGCGCATTTTGTGTCCAATTCTCTTTTCCTTTCGCCATTAAAATCCATTTTTTTAATATACTCCACTTTCATTTCTCCAAAACCATTGACCAATCCAGACTTAATAATTCAATTGACTCTGAAACTCCATATGTTAACTTTGAAACTCCCATAACTGCCATTGGTTCGAGTGATTCCGAAGAAGAGTCTGTAGAAGAATAGGGCGAAAGAGATAAACCTTCCCTGGTGCCTTGTGGGGATAAAATGCACACCATAAATCTAGGGACTGTGGAAATGAAGAGGGAACTTAAGGTCGTGAATAACGGAGAATTATAGAGTATGGTCAGTTTGCTCAAGGAATTCATTGATGTATTCTTGTGGAGCTATGATGACATGAGAGGATTGGATCCTCAGATAGTAATGCATAAAATCCCTATGATTCTGAGGCGATTTGATAAAATAGAAGTTGAGAAGAATGAACCTCGACACGCTGCTCAAAGTTAGGGATGAAGTCAAAAAGTAGTATGATGTAGATTCCTAGAAGTGGTGAAATACCCTTAGTGGATAGCTAATGTTGTCCCTATAATGAAGAAGGATGGAACAGTAAGGGCATGTGTTGATTACAGGGATCTCAATAAGGCAAGCTTGAAGGATGATTTTCCTCTCCCACACATAGATGTGCTGATAGAAAATGCTGTAGGGCTGGGAAGATGTTCATGTATCGACGGGGCATCGGGGTATAACCAAATCCCCATGGATGAGGAGGACAAAGACAAAACTGCTTTTATCACCTAGTGGGGGGTATTTTGCTATCTAGTGATGCCCTTTGGATTAAAGAATGCCGGAGCTACCTACCAACGCGCCATGATCACATTATTCCATGACATGATGCACAAAGAAGTAGAAGTGTAAGTGGATGATATGATCATCAAATCCAGAGGGGCAGAAAGTCATGTACAGGTGTTGAGAAAGGTGTTCGAAAGTCCCAGGAAGTATCAACTGAAGCTGAACCCGACTAAGTGTGTGTTTGGCGCCAGTGCAGTAAGCTATTGGGATTCATAATAGCGAGAAGGGAATAGAAGTAGATCCGGACAAAGTTCGAGCCATTCAAGAAATGCCATCCCCAAAGACAAAAGGAGGTGCATAGTTTCTGGAAAAGCGAATCGAATGGACCCAATCAAGTATGTATTTGAAAGCTTTGTTCATGCCAAAGAGGATAGCAAAATGGCAGTCATACTTTCTACATATGACATTGTCTACATGACTAGAAAGGCAGTGAAAGGAAAAGTGATTACTGATCTCCTAGCAGAAAACCCGATGCAGCATTATGAAGCCTTGGATTTCGAATTCCCTGATGAGTATATTAATGAAGTCAGCAGTGATAACAAAGAACCGAATGACGTATGGGAAATGTATCTCGATGGAGCAGTCAATTTGTCAGGTAATGGGATTGCAGTAGTTTTGATGTCCCCAAATGGAAAATACTTCCCAATAGCTATCAAGCTAAGGTTCAACTGCACCAACAATGTTGCAGAATATGAAGCCTGTGTGATAGGTTTACAAGCTGCCATCAAAATGAAGATCAAGAAATTAAAGGTGTATGGAGATCCGACCTTGATCATTTACCAAGTTAAAGGGGAATGGCAAACTAAAGACCCAAAACTAGTCCCGTATTAAAAGTGTCTCCTAGAATTGATTAAGAAATTCGAAGAGATTTCCGTCACTTACCTCAACCATGAAAAGAACCAATTTTCTAATGCCTTAGCCACTCTAGCTATCATGACTCAGATGGAAGAAGGACAGACGACACAGGTGTTACAAATTAAAGCAAAGAGTGAGTCGGCGTACTGCTTCATGCTCGAAGAAGAAATAAATGGTAAACCCTGGTATCATGACATCCAGGTCTATATCAAAACCAGGGAATACCCTCTCGGGGCAAGCAAAAATGAAAGAAGAATGATAAGAAGATTAGCACTAGGATACTTCCCCAGTGATGAAATTTTGTACAAAAGGAGCTCCAATGGTGAATTGTTGAGGTGCGTGGATGCAAAAAAAGCAAGGAGGATCCTTTTTGAAACTCGTGAGGGGAATTGTGCTACTTACACCAATGGGCATATGATGGCCAAGCAAATCATGAGACGAGGATACTTCTGGGCTACTTTGTAAAAAGACCGCATTGAGTACTTTCGGAAGTGTCATAAATGTCAAATTTATGCTGATCCGATAAATGTCCCACCTCATCAGTTTTTTAATCTTGTCTCACCTTGGCCTTTTGCAATGTGGGGCATCGATGTAATCGGTCCTATTAATCCCAAAGCATCCAATGGGCACAGGTTCATCTTGATGGCTATTGACTACTTTTCCAAATGGGTTGAGGTAACATCATTTGCTCATATCACGCAAAATACATTCCTCAAATTTTTCAAGAATAATGTTATCTGCCAATATGGCCTTTCTAGTGAGATTTTCACCGATAATGCTAAGAATCTGAATGGCCCAAAGATCCAAAATTTATGTGACCAGTACAAAATCCGGCATCTCAATTCATCACCATACCGTCTCCAAATGAACGGAGCGGTAGAAGCTGCTAATAAAAATCTCAAGAGAATAATCAGGAAAATGACCGTCACTTATAAAGATTGGCATGATATACTTTCCTTTGCCTTTCATGCTTATCAGACCTCTATAAGGACATCGACTGGGGCAACTCCATATTCATTGGTCTACGGAATGGAAGTTGTTCTACCTATAGAGGTGGAAATTCCCTCCCTGAGAATTCTAAAAGAGTCGGGACTCGACGAGTCAGAATGGATTCAATCGAGGCTAGATCATCTGAATTTAATAGATGAGAGAAGACTAACAGCGGTGTGTCATGGCCAATTATATCAAAGGAGAATGGCTAAAGCATTTAATAAAGGCGTTCGCCCGCGGGAATTCTAATCGAGAGATCTGGTTTTGAAAAAGATCCCCCCAAATCAAAATGATCCTCGGGGCAAATGGTTACCACTTTACGAGGGACCCTATGTGGTTAAAAAAGTATTTTCTAGCAGTGCACTGATCTTGACTCATATGGATAGGGAAGAATTCCCAAGATCTGTAAATGCAGATGCTGTAAAAAGATATTATGCCTAAAAAAAAATGATGTAGGAGTGAAAATCAGAAAGGGCGCTCCTAGCAAAATGTGTGAAAGAGGGCGAAAACCCACAAGGGCACTTTCTACAAAATGAGTAAGGGGTGAAAACCTAAAAGGGCGCTCCTAGGACCAGAAAACGGAGAAATAAGGAAGGGGGCCTGAGACCAGAAGAGGTAATAAGTCACCACAGCATGAATGGTCGTCGGAAGATTAGTTGAAATGGTGGCAGTTAAGGGAGTTCAAAGTTAGCTAAAAGGAATTTGTGAGATCTATTCTTGTACCTTTTTCCTTTGAAATTGTACCTTTGTTTTTAAGCCATAATAAAATTATTCCTTCACTCTAATCTGTTTTTTTTTTATACCTTGATTTATGCTCCATTAATTCGTTAAAACTTTATTATAAGATCAGGATTTGAATATTGGTAACCTCATATACTTTGCTATGAGATTTGCAGGGGATAAAAGATGGCCGGGTTATTGGCAAAAAAAAAAAATGTAGGAGTGAAAACCCGAAGGGGCGCTCCTAGCAAAATGTGTGAAAGAGGGTGAAAACCCGCAAGGGCGCTTTCTGCAAAATGAGTAAGGAGTGAAAAACCCGAAAGGGCATCCTGAAATGTGAGTAAAAGGAGGAAATTGGAGGCCAAGCCTTAGGACTCATTCTGAATCTCTCTATTAATCATCTATCTTAGGGACCTTGTTAAGTACACTTTGATTGGAGGAACATCATGTGTCAGGTTTGCTTTGTGATCATTAAAGGTACAAACACAACATTTCATACCCTCAACCTCTTAGTTGATTTTATTTTCCTATTATCAACTTCTGGGTTCAAGATCCAAGTTTATTTTAATTTTCAACATTTATTTTCCTATTATCAACCTCTGAATTTAAGATCCAAGTTGATTTTAACTTTCAACATTTAATTTCCTATTATCAACCTCTGAATTCTAGATCTAAGTTGATTTTAACTTTCAGCATTTAATTTCCTATTATCAACCTCTGGATTCAAGATTCAAATTGATTTTAACTTTCAGCATTTATTTTTCTATTATCAACCTCTGGATTCAAGATCCAAGTTGATTTTAAGTTTCAGTATTTAATTTTCTATTATCAATCTATGGGTTCAAGATCCAAGTTGATTTTAATTTTTAGTATTTAATTTCCTGTTATCAACATATGGGTTCAAGATCCAAGTTGATTTTAATTTTCAGCATTTTAATTTCCTGTCATCAACCTCTGGATTCAAGATCCAAGTTGATTTTAATTTTCGGCATTTTAATTTCCTGTCATCAACCTCTGGATTCAAGATCCAAGTTGATTTTAATTTTCAGCATTTTAATTTCCTGTCATCAACCTCTGGATTCAAGATCTAAGTTGATTTTAATTTTCAGCATTTAATTTCCTATCATCAACCTCTGGGTTTAAGATCCAAGTTGATTTTAATTTCAGCATTTAATTTCTTGTCATCAACCTCTGGGTTCAATACCCAAGTTGATTTTAATTTTCATCATTTAATTTCTTATTGATCTTTGGTTCTAATATCCCAACCGCCCAAAATATCGTTCTAAATCTTTACATGATTCCTATAAAAGAGAATTTCATTCTCTTTAATAGAAATTATGCAAAGAGGGGCAGCTGTAGACACCGTATTTTGGTCGACCTTCGAAGGCAAGGTTCTTTTAAAATCGAAACTTTATTATCCATTATCGACCAATGTCCCGATCACAGGTAGTTTTTCCGAACTCACCAAGGGCTCGTCTCTGCAACAAATCAATCTCACGCTCATGTTAGATTACTTTCCGATCCCTTGGTCTTTATCAGATGAGTTCGAGTCAATATTGGATCTCCAGACCATCCAATCTTGCCTGCTGTTGTTCTCCGATCTCTCTATGTACAAATATCACAAAATTCCATTTGACTAATGTTGTGATCGAGCTTATCGCTCGAATTGCCTAGATATTCCTCAAAATGAAGTTAAAGTTTTTATTCAATCTAATAATGGTTCCGACCTTAAAAGTTCAAGTCATTGTTCTTTGCAATTCTAATATTCTAAAGTTCCATCTGATATTTGATCATGGCTCCATCTGATCTCATGGTTGCGTGTAACATTTTTTCGATCTCTTGGGGTAATTTGATATCTTTTGATTAATAGTCGCTCTCAGGTTTAATGTTCAACTGCATTCAATCAATTAAGTACTCAGACAATTTAATTTGGATGCTTTTCGATCTCATCAAGAAATTGAACATAAAAGACTTCAATTCACTTCAAATATATATATATATATATATATATACAAGTCAATTAGCAAGGGGGGTCTTCTCCGCCCTATGCCCCAGTTACATTCCTCTCTCTCTCCTCACCCTCGTGCTCCTTATTGCTATCCTCTTCGACCGCTGGGATGAGCTTATCCATCCAGGAAAAGTCCTCCTCAGGATAACTCTTCTTTAGTTCGGACAGGAGGTCGTTATGGGCATTCACATATGCCCCAGCCTCTTTTGTAGTGCTCTCCTCCTCCTTTGTTTGGAGCTCCTCCTCCTTTGCCCGAAGTTCTTGAGAAAAGCAGCGAGATTGGTGAATCGACCAGCCAGAGACTTTAAGTTCTCGTTCCACCTCGATTATCTTCGCAATACTTCACTGATCTTCGGTTTGTGATGTAATTGTTGGTAGTGGAGAGCTGAGCCTTTGCAGTTGATGCATCCTGGACCACCTTAAGAATCTCCTTCTTTAAGACATGGGCTTTTTCTTTGATCACGTATTGGTTTGCAATAGCCTCCAAGCCCAAACTCATTGTTTGAGTTAGAATATCATCAATACTCTCCTCAGCCAACCAGTTCCGATCTTTTTGGAAGCAAATGGAAGCGCCCATGACCTTGGCTAGACTAGGATTCTCTCGAGTAGAGTGGTTTATTTCCAGCGATTGGATAAGGAGTTGAGCTCCTTAGGAGAGCATTCTAATAGTAGGGCCAGAAGACTCCCCTTCTACATTGGAAAAGATCGGAAGAGGCGGACATTCAATCTGCTGAGGAGGAGAGACGACGACCTCTACTTCTGAGGTTGGCTGCTCCTGAG
Source organism: Hevea brasiliensis (assembly GCF_030052815.1). Taxonomy (NCBI): domain Eukaryota; kingdom Viridiplantae; phylum Streptophyta; class Magnoliopsida; order Malpighiales; family Euphorbiaceae; genus Hevea; species Hevea brasiliensis. Next base: position 53,126,750 of record NC_079496.1, read on the forward strand.
GTCAAGGAGGGGAGCTCGGTACTTTTACTAAGTCTCATCGAGGTGTCTGAGCAGCGGTGGTAGTAGCCTCTTTCATCGCTCGTACCTTTCAGGAGACCTCCCTCTTTCACTTGTGGCTCTCTTTGGAAGCGTCACCACCCGCCATACCTGTACAAATAAGAAGTCAGTGAGTTCGCTAAGATTGAGAGACTAGAGATCTGGATTGTACTGGTAGCAGGAATGAGGTCAGAAAGCTGAAGCTCGTAATCTTCATGGGAGATCAGCCGCATCATCCACCATTTCAGTTTGGCTTTGACAGCATCTAAGCACGAATATTTATGGGTGGCTGACTGAGTTTTTAGTTCTTTCACCATGGCATTTTCATCTTTATTTAAAGTAAGCTTCTTAGGGACTTGGGGGACCAATTAATTCCAATTACGTGGGATCCCTTTAAAGCCGTTTCGATCCTTGCTCCTAAGGATGAAAAATCGATCCTTCCAGTTCTTTAGTGAAGAAGGGAGATCGGTGAAAAGCCCGCAGTTCAGCTTTGCCTGAAAGAACCAGAATTCATCATCCTTTCTTCGGGCAAGCCTATGCAGCTCGGCAAAAACCCTAACCGTGAGCTCCAGTCTCTTGGCTTGACAGAGACCTCTAAAGGCTACTAAAGTCTACTAGGAGTTCGGATGCACTTAAGCTACCGAGACATGGTGGAATTTTAGGATGGCCTTGTAAAATCCATCCAAGGGAAAATGGAGCTCGGACTTCAGCTGCTCCTCGTACACTATGATAAGATCGCCTTCTTCAAAGAAGTGATCGGCCCGAAGATCGCCATGGCATCTGATCAGTTCAAAAGAGTCGATCCACAGATTGTATTCTTGACTTATGGATTGGAGATCAGTTTCTCTAAGGACTGATGGCAGTTCATCAACTAGCAGGTTCTCCTTTCTCGAAGACATTCCTCTTGGTCAGGTAGCTCGACCAGTAACTGGAATGATGGCTGTGCTAGATCGTCTGCTTGGTCTAATTGCGTAGCCTTCTTTCGAGGTCCATGAAATATGGATGAAAGGCGGGCTCGCAGCTCTTTGACTCTCGATACCACTCATTTTCACAAAATGAAAAGGAAAATTAACCGAGAAAAGATCAAAACCCTTACCGGAGTGTGAATCAGTGCCTGAAAACTTTAGAAAGTGAAAGGAAGTGTTGAAATCGCTAGGGGAAGGTCTGAAAATGACATAAGGAAACAAATGACTCACCTTTCCCCCTATTTATACCCATTTGAGCATTAAATGCTCACGAAGTCCCAAGTGACATCGGTTAGCAGAACTTGGCTGCCTCTTTGACACGTCACAAGAAGGTTCTAGAAACGTAGTAAAAATTGGATAAATGATATTGGTCAACTGAGGTCATCGTATTGAACAAATTTTCAAACCCATGGAATGGCGAATGGCAATTCATCTAGGGATCAGATCGGGTACACTTATCAGAGATCGAAAAAATAACCAATGCAATAACAAAACAAAAACATTCAAGTAAAAGTTTCATTTCATTTCCAAAAGATCAGATTACATCATTTGGGTGATCTCAAAAGATCATATTACATCAGTTGGGTGATCTCAAAAGATCATATTACATCATTTAAGCGATCTCAAAAGATCAGATTACATCATTTGGGCGAGCTCTCAAAATCAGCACTACATTTTACCTAGCTTAAGACTACTCCGAAGCCCAGAATGCTAGCCTATGTCAAAGCCTAGTCTTGTGGCTGAATCAAATGATGTGTTTGATCAGAAAGCCAACAATAAATACTGGGCAGATGTACAGCTCAGGTGGGATGATTATGACTCTCATGATATTGAGCCGCATCATTGTTGATATCATCGACCAAAACCAAGCTGTAATCATGACCCTCGAGATGGTAAGGAACCAAGTGAACTTCAAGAGGCGGTCACTGATATTAAGATTGAAATTAGCGAT